>NW_020897695.1:4870419-5098529 GCF_003984885.1 Neopelma chrysocephalum | reverse complement strand
GCTAGGAATCAGAATTGGATTTTGGGCCTTTTCAAAACCATGACAAATGGATGTTTTCATTGCCCCTCCTTTTGCTATTGATGTATTTATAAAAACACTTTTTGTTGTTCTTAGCAGCAGTGGTCAGATCAAGTTAAAATTGTGCTTCTGTCTCTCTAATTTTCTTTCTACATGACCTAACTACATTCCTTAATATTTCATGAGTTGCTTGCTCTTTTTTCCAGAGTGATAGATGCTCTTTTTTTCCCCAATTTCCTGCAAAATCTCCCTGTTCAGCCAGGCTGGTTGTCTTCCCCATCGGCTTGCCTTTCGGCACATAGGGACATCCTGCTTCTTCAAGATTTCTTTCTTGTAGTGTGTCCATCCTTCCTGGACTCCTTGGTTTTTAAGGGCTATTTCCCAAGGTACTCTCCAAACCAGCCTCCTGAATAGGCCAAAGTCTGCCCTCCAGAAGTCCAGGGTAGAGGTTTTGTTGACGCTCTTCCTTACTTCACTAAGAATTGAAAACTCTTGTCATTTCGTGGTCACTGTACCCCAGGTGGCCTGCAACCACCACATCTTCCACCAGCCCTTCTCTGTTTGTAAACAGCAGGTCTAATGGGGCCCCAGCCCTGGTAGGTTCATTTGTCAGCTGCAACAGGAAATTATCCTCCATACACTCTAGACATCTCCTAGACTGCCTCTTCTCTACTGTATTGAGTTTCCAGCAGACATCCGGCGGGCTAAAGTCACCCACAAGGACAAGGATTGGTGATTTTGAAATCACCAGCCAGGTGCTTGTGGAATAATTCATCACCCTCTTCATCCTGGTTGGGTGGTCTATAACAGACTCCCACCAAGATGCTGGCCTTGTTGGCCTTCCCCCTGATTCTGACCCATAAGCACTCAACCTTATCGTCATTGACCTCAAGTTCTAGAGAGGCAAGAAACTCTCTAACATATGAGCCACCCCTCCACCTCTCCCACCTCATCTATCTCTTCTGAAGAACTTGTAGCCATCCATGGCAGCACTCCAGTAATGCGAGTTTTCCTGCTCCACAATGGTTTCCAGCTCCTCTTGTTTGTTTCCCAAATTGTGTGCATTAGTGTACATGTACTTCTGCTGGGCTGCTGATGTCATTCCTAACCCTGGTTTTCCACCCTTAGGCTCTTCTCTGGAGAGCCTGGTTTCAACCCCTTCACCCTTTAAACCTAGTTTAAAGCCCTCTTGATCAGCCCTGCCAACTTATATGCTAGGGTTCTTTTCCCCTTGCTAGATAGATGAAGTCCATACGATTCTAGCAGGTTTGGTACCATAAATTTTGCCCCATGATCAAAAAAACCCAAAATTCCATTGGTGGTACTAATCCTTTAGCCACCTATTGATAAGATGGGTTTTCCTACTCCTCTCTTGCTCTTCATCCCTGCTACTGCAGGAATTGAGGCAAACACCACCTGTGCTCCTGTCCCATCAACTAATTGACCCAAAGCCTTAAAGTCCTTTTTAATTGCTCTGGTACCTCTTTTATCAATCTCATCACCACCAACCTGTACTACCAACAGTGGGTAATAATCAGATGGCTGAATTAGCTCAGGGAGTCTCCTGTTAATATCCCTCACCCTGGCCCCAGGAAGGCAGCAGACATCCCTGTGGGATGGGTCCGGTCAGCGTACAGGGCCCTCAGTTCCCCTCAGAAAGGAATTACCAACTGCAATTACCCTTCTTTTTTTCTTAATAGCTCCGGTTGTGATCCATCTAATAGACGGGGTGCAACTGGGAGAACCTCCAGACAGATCTTTTTCTTGAGTGTCTTCTGCCTGTCTCTCTGGGTCCAGGGCCTCATACCTGCTCTTTAAGGGCACCTGGGGAGGTGATGGGGGCGAGAGGGGATTCTTTTACCTCTCTGACCAGGGACCTGTTTCCATTCCCCCCCATCTACTTGATCTGTTCCATCTGCCTGATGGCAGGAGGGGCAGGGCTTCTCTGACTCCTGCTGGACTTCTTTTGGGGTTGAAAGTGTGTGATTCCACCAGTCTATTTCCTTTTCACTTACCCTAATTCTCCTTAGCCTCTCTACTTCTTCCTTAGGCTCTGCCACTAAACAGAGCAAACCACCTCATTGCACTGCATGCAGGTACCTTTCACACTGTTCTCTGGTACTAATACCAATTATCATAATTTAGAGGTTTAACTTGAATAAGAAAGCATTTAAAAAAAATTATTATTAAAAAATATTGCAAGGCTCCAAGGAACACTGTCTTGTAGGTAAAGTGATTTGTTTTTGTGGTTTTAGCTAGTACCCTTACGGATATCTTGCATTAACTTTTGTTACTTTGAATCATCCCCAGGATAAACAGCAAGAAATGAAGTCAGGCTAAACATTATAAGCAGTGTATTCTTCAACTATAATCCTTGATACACATGAATTCATTGCATTTGTTAATTTTAAAATGCACTATTTTTGGATATTTTCTTAGGAATAAAGAATTGTGGATTTATAAGCAACTGAATCATCTGAATACCACCAGGGGAATTAACTTAGTTAATCTACAGCTGTCTCTGTGTAAAACATCTACTACTGTGTACAAACAGTAAATGATAGAGGCTTTCTGGGGAACAGTATGTAAGAATGGAATCTTTATTGAGTTTGAAGATGGGTTAAATAAAAAGACATTAGGAAAAAATTCATGTAATTTTGGAGAATATCTTCACCTATGTCCTTTTATATGTCATTTATGTGTTAGAGCACATAAATGCTCTAACAAGTTTAGAAGCAGTTCCTTACAAATAAGGGAAATGTTCTTTGTTTTCTACTGCTTTTTAAGAACTCATAGCAGTACAATTTATTCCATTATGGGGAAATCAGAATGATGAGTAGTTTTCTCACACAGCATATTCAACACAGTTATTTAAAAGGGCACATTGACCAATTTACGGACTGTATCGATGTTTGCAAGGAAAACATGCAGACCAGTTACCACATAATGCAGTCCAGGCTGTGTACTCTCCCACCAAACTCCTTGAATAGCTTTGCAAGAGAGTTTCTGTTCGTGAAGGACCTGGACTCTAAGAGGTGTACAAGTTCCATCCTCAAGGTGTTAGCCAGAACCTTCCTAATCCAGAGTAAAGGACTTATTAACTCTGGTGCTGTTGCAAGGCTAGATCTGGAGAACCACTGTGAGTCTGAATCAAAACCTCTTGCCTCTGTACCACAACCATTTTTAAAGAAATTAAGTTTTAATAAGACTATACCTGATACCGCATAAATATCCCTCCTAAATATATGTTCTTTCTTCCACAAAACTAAAAAATATGTTACAAAGTTCCTAAGGTAAGGGTTAAAAGCATGTTTTAGCATGCATTAAACACCTCAGTGTATTATGGTTTGTTTTTTCTCAGCACGGTGTTATTGGCTTTTTTTTTGAGGGTTACCAGGAGTAGAGAAAACTGAATTATCTCCACAACCATCATGAGTAATGTCTCATTTTCTGACCCATGGAAAGGCAAGGGGCAAAGTATAGAAACGAGTTTCTTTGGGCAGTTAACATCTTATTCTATGGTAGGATATCATTATGCTTATGAAGAACAGACATAATGATAAAACAAGTAGAATGATAATGAGTGGAGGCGTCGTCTCTCCTTGCCTCAGCTAGAGGAGCACTGACAAGATAAGCATTGACAAGATAAGAAAAGTTGCATTTTTAATACCCCGAAAATGTTGTGTCAGCCAGGTCACAACTGCCTTTAATTAGATGAAATGCCTTCAATTGGAAGCCACGTGCACAGAGGTTTGCATGTATATGCAGCCTGCTCAGTTCCCAGCAGGTAATCTATTCTGTGAAAAGTACATTTCTGTTATAAAGAAAAGCCCCTACAATGCTTCTATTGTGAAGTGTAGCTAATGTGTCATTCATATACAATAACAAACAGCTTTAAAAGCACATTGATTCTGTTTATTTTCATTTGAATGATACTTGTATATTTGAACATACAGTTATTTCTTGAAATAACTGGGAAACAGCAATCAGAGAAAGCAGTTGATTAGCAATTTAAAGCAAAACAAAATGGAAAAAATTTTCACATACTGTCAAGATTTATTTTCAGTGCCTCCTGTTAAAACAGTATTGCTTACAGTAGCAGGCTGCAGTGATTCACTGCCATATTAATATGCATTGCTGAGTACAAGTGAAATCTATATTCAGTTACATGAGATTACAGCGTTTTATTGTTGATAACCTTTTCTTTGAACATAAGCTTTTTGTCGCACATGACATCATAGCCCATTAAAACATGAAACTTCTTGGACCAATGTCAAAAATAATTCAGTGGTATTATTCTAACTTGAAGTCAGAAAGAAAGCAGGGGGAAAAAGCACTCAAGAGTTTAAGATATATTGAGGACTTGGACCATAGCGTCTTATCGTACTGATTAATGATTTTCTAGATTGTGGTTTATCATTTATGAAATTTAAAATTTTATTTTAAACAACTCATGTATGTGGTTTGTGTATATATGTATATATAGAGATAGATATAGATACATGTGAGAGTGGAACAAAAAGGAAATATATAGAAATTTACTCATTTAAAAGGTTCTGTCATAAGAAATTTCTGGGTGGCCATTGCAGAGTTTGATATGTATTTGTTGAATAAATTGCAATTTTTGATAATGGTGATTTTTTTGAATCTAGAAAATCTATAATATTTCTGTAATATACACCGGGCCTTATAAGTAGAAAGATAATTGAAAATATATTTATTGTGTAATAAATTGGTTTTATTTTTGAAATTGATGGTTATTTTTCAGGCACAACCTCTAGTCAAACTATCTTCAGATGTGTGCCAACTCTCATGAGCCAGTGTAAAATCTGGGTTGCATTTTCCCAAAATCTGGTGTGTACAGCAAAAAGTGACATTGAGGATGATTTAGGAAGCACCATTCTCAAATCATAACAGATAATTACACTCTGAGGACAGTGTGATATCTTTAATTTCATGAGTGATATATGAAACCAAGGCTTTGCTATGTTTCTTGATTAAATATTTTTCAGAGTAAATTGAAGACATCTCAGTATATTGTTAGATAAATATCTTTTTACTATCCATACTTTATGTTGATAAATGCCTTTAAAACTATTCCTTAGAAAGAACTTCATTTCTATCCTAATTGTAACCATCTTTCTCTTTGGAAAGGATTACCACAGTTGGTCAATGGATCTTCACATACAGCTGTTATATCAGCTAGAATATAGGTCCTTCATATGCTCATAAATATTTGCAATTCTAAATATACACAGTTCCCCTTGCTTTCATACTTGGAGCTGGCAGAACAGTCAAAGCTTCACCGTGTGGGACTTATTTATGATCCTAGTGTGCTTTCTGTCATCTGAAATAATAAGGTAGAATTATCTGTCCAGCATTATGGTAGATGATCAAAAAATAAGTGCCAGAAACACTAAGTATCAAAGAGCTAAATATTGTACTAGTGTATATCACTAGCTGTATCAAAGAAAAAATGAACAAACAAACCAACAAAAAAACCCACCTCAGTCAAATAATCCCCTCAAAACCACCAGTGAAATTATAAATACTTATTCTGTGTATTTATGTAGAAATTGTTTGCAATACAAGTGAAGAGCACCAAATCAAATTGTGTCGAATACCCAAGCTCACATCGTTGTTATATGGGATTAGAAAACATATCTCCCCCTCTAAAATTAATTAAATACTGAAACAACAATAACAGAACTTACTAGAACTAATCAACATATTTTGAGTCTGGTTTGTGACTGGTCCTCCTCAGTTTTCTGAGAAGGCATATAAATAGCTGCTCATATTCTCTCTGACCAAAACGAAGTTGTGACAAAGCTGATAGTGTCTGAAACTGCCACTGAAATGTGATCCTGAGTGACTAACTGTAAAACTGTTTGTTGGTCTGTCAGATTTTGTGTATTGTAGACTATGAAGCAACTGGAGGAAGGTCATCTTGTCAAATACGTAGCATTCATTCTTTTATACTATCAAAGTAAATGAGATAATGGGCCTGAAAAGTTTAAAATAGAAAGTGACAAAAATATGATTCCACTGAAGTTGTTTATGTATGTATAGCAACAAAGAGGTATGAAAACTTACTCACCCTTCCTCCATGCGAGAGAAGGGATCATAATATTTGCTGACACATGCTGGTGTAAGGATACTTGTGTTGATACAAAGACCATTTTCTCGAGAAGATACATTTACACTCAAGAAAAAGAAGAAAACCTAGAAAAGGGTATGCAGATGGTTTCACTCAAGGGAATCTAACGTGGGCTCAAAGCATCTGTTCTGAGAAAACAACTGCTGAAGAGAATGGGATTATATGGGATTTGGACCATTGCCATAGGTGACACACTCTGATTCGGGTTACTGCAAAACATAAATGTGGTATCTCTGGAACACTGAGGACTCCTCTAGAGCCTACAATCAGTGCAGCTTTCTGGAGAGATTTTGGAAAAACCTCTTGAAAAATCCAGAATATAGAGAGCTAAAGTCTCCACCAGTATAAACAAGTTTATTTGTTTTTCTATTTTGTAATTTTGTCTGATAAAGTTTACAGTCTGGATTTGGTCCATATTTTAAAGGCACTAAGTAGTTTGCTTTAGCTTGTGATTTTTCTGTCCATAAGGCTGATTTCAGGCAACACTGAGTTTGGTAATTTGGTCTGTCACCCCTGAATACATGAAGCTCCAGGATTATGATGTCAGCATCCTTTCAAGAAATTGGTCAACCTAGAAAGAAATGCAGATTTTCAGGTCATATTGACATTTATGGGAAGAGCAAGGCAGTAGAAGATCTAGACAGTAAAAAAAGATTGGACTAGATGCCTGTGATTACACAGCAGTGGGATGAGATGGGGCATAAGGAAGTGTTCCCTTGGCTATTCTGGCAACATGAAATGAATGCCCACTGGATGATATTAGGTGTGCTCCTGGAGTGTATCTCTAGTTTATTTTATTCTGAGAATAAAATTTGCGTGCTCTGCAATGTAAACCAAAATATGGTAAGTGGCGGCACATGGGAGATCAGCTTCAAAAATTAATTCCTAATCTGAGCTAACACTGATGTAGATACATCCTCAGACTTGAATCATGCAACTCGCATTCAGTTTTGGAGGCATGACATATCTTATAGCAACCAGAACTACTTTCTTGTCATCCCCAAATCAAACTATTGGCTTCTCTGTCACACTGGACAGGGCATTTGGAGAACAGGAAAAAAAAGTTATGACCTGTTTCCACTATTTCTGTTGATGCCCCATTCAGTACAATTGATCACAATACAACTAGGCTGCTCTAAAGTTTTCACATGTAAAGAAATCTAATAATTTAATTTCTCAGTTTTACATCATGAGTAGTTCCAATTACTGTGGGTATTTGATGACTGCCAGTCAGAATATGTAAAATTTAGGACAATTTTAGTCAATGTGAACATGTAATAGTCTTCAAGAGAAACTCAAGTGACTTAAATTGGATGCCTCATGAGTAATCTTTGTATGTTTTTTATGAATGTTAGTACATGAACTCTAAGTTGTAATAATAATGTAAAAGTAGAGAATTAATTTTTAACCCTCTTTTCCAAATACAGATAAGCTTCTGGCTGCTAACATTGCTGCCAACAGGTCAAAGGCCAAAACTCAAAATTGAGACTGAAAAATAATAAATGTTGAAAAAAAGTAAATGGGAGCATCAAATTATCATGGACCTTATGATTTTAAATAGAACAGGAGGTGTAAAGACAAGTTTGGTTGGTTGATTGGCTTGTTGTTTGTGGGTTTTGTGGGGTTTTTTGCAGTGTACCTGTTTATCCTGTTCCTTCTCTCAGCTGTAGAGATACTTAATTATCTTCTTTTGCATCAGTATGAAGTTTATATATGAAACTTCCATTAAATTTTGCCACATCCTCTCTTTTCAGCCCCACCAAATTATTCATTTCTGCGTTGTAGTTCAGTTCTAAGGGAAAATTACAAAGAACCAGGAGGACAAATGCTCTACTGGAATGCACTAGTTGTAGAGTATCTGAAATTTTGTTTCTAAACAACTTGGCAGTGTCCTTATTTTCCACCTCAATGATCTCCTCTAATCACTCCTCCCGTTTGTGTATCTAGTTTTTGAATTTGTTTTTTTTCCCCCTCCTCCTCTTTTCCCTCCTTCAGCCTGTAGCAATGGTACAGAATGCTGATGAGCAAGACTCATCTGCAACCAGGTAATCATTTTGGCTGTGAAACACTGAATCCACTTCTAAAGAAAATTTGCAGTCTGAACAAACCTTTAAAGTACAGTAAAAACATTTGATATGCACTTGTTGCAGGTGCATCCACTGAAAACTGTTCAGACAAGGACTTGCTGCAGCACTGATTGCACCAAAAAATGATACCCTACGCTCTTTCTCTGTTTTAGTCAGTATTTTTGCCATATCAGTGGAACATTACAGTAATAAAACAGGTTTTAATGGGCCTGTGGAATGGTACAGTGGTGATATGCAATGCTGAACAAAGAGCACTATTATTACCATATAATGTAAATCTTTGCACAACCAGTCACAGGGCAAAATTCTCAGCTGGAGTACATGCATATAACTCCTGGGAGATCAAGGGATCTCATGCTAGTGGGAGTTCAAACTCAACATTACTTATGAAGAAGAATGACCCTTGGTTGACATTTGCTTTTAAGAAAAAATACATATGCAAGGCTAAATGTTTGAAGAGACTGGGTCTTCCAATCCTTTTGGCATTTGAAGTATGATTTAGGTGAACAGCTGATTATTCAAATCCCTAACTACCAGCTTATTTCTTGCAATCAAGTATTTAGAATTGTTAGCTTGGATTTGTACTTGCAGCTCAAGTGTGGGTGTAAACTGAACACACAATAGACAAGCTCCTGTACAAAAACATATCCCTAAGTGTGAATATGCCTGTCCTTGCTTAAGAGACTGGAAATATTATTCTGACTTTCAATGTTATTGTTCAAAAATCATACTGACAAAAAATTTGATGCTTTGTCTGTCCTAAAGTAGTTTATTTTTTTTATGATAGGAGCATTTACCTATGTTTGTTGGGAAAAAAAAGATGGAACTTAATTTATGTCTTTGCAGAAACACATGAACGCTTTCGCTGCTGGTGATTTTCCATTTTCCTAAATCTTAATATTTTGTTTGTGTTCACTACCACAACACGAGTTATTTTATATCAATCATTTCACTTTTTTTGTTACTTTATATTAATCATTTAATTTTTTTTCACAAGTAAAAACATCATTTTGTTATAGTAATGTGTTGCAATGGGAAGTCAATAGTAAGGAAGAAGACTGCCAATATTATAAAGTGAGTGCTGAGACAAATTTGACAGAGGTGATCTGTATTTTGCTTTCAACCTGCTTGCATTAAGAATGAGGCACACAATGATTTGGAATCGGAATCTGCACCCAACAGAGGCTTCTAGTCTTAAAATCTTGCTGCTTTTCTGTTAGACTATCACTTACACCCAATAAATCAATATCATTCTTTCTTCGTCACCATTTTCTAAATAGTTCAGGAGAATGCATTTCAATTATGGGTCCCTTCCAACTTGAGGTAATCTGTGATTCATGAACAGATATTCTTCTTCTGAACCTTGAGGTTTCCTTAACTACTGTTAGTAGTTAAGGAAAGACTGATGTATATATTCATACTAATTTTATAGTCAGACTTATATAGTGATGGGGGCTCTAGAAGTGTATTTCAAGACTTAGAGATGCTGCCAGACAAGGATATTGTTTTGGATATAAACATGGAATACAGGTATAATATATATATAATTCTTCATCCTTATGAAATGAAATTACATTTTTGTTTAGAGACGATCTGAAAGAAAAGAAATATTTTTTTATTTAAAATAATTGTTTATTTAAAATGTTCAATGCCATAACTTATTTTCTCAGATTGGCAGCCTGTAGTAGAACTACTCATGAATAAGAGGTTCTTATTGACTAATGTTAACAGTGGGCATGGGAGAAAAAGATAGCTTTTGAATCATGGGGAAATGCAGATCCACTATGCTACTTTGTACTCCTCTTAGTTACAAACTACTAAAGAAGTAGAGGGTAAGCTGAAGAGCACAGGATTCTCCAAGTTAGAGGAAAGAAACGTACAAAGTGTGCTAAGGGTGTGAACAGGGAAGCTGAGTCTAGAAGTCCGCTTGCTGAAGGAATTGCATATTATCAAGTAAGGTATGCACACAGTGAGTTGAATTCAAACTGAGGTAGATATACTGTTTGAAAATTTGTTCTATATTTTCAGTGTTGAAACCCAAGAAAAAGGATTAGGGTTAGGGTTACGGTTAGGGTTTGGGTTAGGGTTATAACACCTTGCTGAGACAAAAAAAATGTTACATTAGAGGAAAATACCAAAAGAACATTCATCATTCAGTGTTTTCCTTCTTTCCTTCCTTCCTTCCTTCCTCATGACTTTTTGTTCTAATATTCTCCATCAGTAAATATATCTCAAAAATACATTGACACTGTCTCAAACTTCCAACAAATTTAGAAAGTATCAGCAAAGTATCTCTTTTGGTCTAGTGGTGAGTGTGCAGGGACATTCACATTCAGAGTGTGCAGCAACTGCTCAGAAGCAGGTGTGATATGTCCAGCTTCTGAGGGGAGACAAAATGCCTGCCTGGAACTGTAGGAAATGCAAGAGCCTCATATAATTGTATTGTGTTATCTACTGCAGTTGATTATTATGAAATAAGTCAAATCTAGCTAGGTGTGCAATTCCAACTTAAATATCTGATTCTTCCATTTGGTCTCACTTTATGGGTAGAAACTGCTGGGTTTTTTTCTTATTCTGCAGCTTATGTATAGCAGAAACCTGCAGTGTGACCTGGTAGAGAAAGCTGGAGCAGATCTCTCTCCCACATGTCATCTTCTGTCAGATCTTACAGCACTAATCAGACATGGCCATTTCTTGTACCAGAAAAAGCTTTATAGAGCCTGGCACTGCTGCTGAAAGATTACTGACCTATGGGTAAGTGGGATCCCAGTGCTAGAGTGTGTTTAGTTGTTGCTGTTCTTTGTCAGGCTTGCCCTCTTTCAAGTTATATGTTCACATTGCCCCTTGTGTTCTCTCAGGCCACGCAGAAAGTTGTTTTCCTTCGGCAAAATTTTCCTGCAGGAGCAGACAAAAGCACACTCCTTTGCCATAACATGCATCTCTCAGAATCCTCTTATAGTCCTTTTATGGACTGGTAAGAGCCTTTTGGTCTTTTGTTGGTTGTGACTTCAGATTTTGTCATTGGTTTCATTTTGTCATTTGATGGATTCTTGATAGGAATATGCATTCTGCATATTTTGGTACTTCTAATCACAAGTGGAATTTTACTTTGCTTGAACCTGATAATTTACATGAGTTCTTGTCATCAGGTTCCTTTCCAAGTTAATGTTGTTTTTATTGTACTATAAGTTGCTATTTCAATAATCCTTCCTAAGTTTCGAGTGTTCTTTTGTTGAAGTATTTTACTAGCTGGCGTAGTATCAAAATGGGAAATTTAGGGTTTGCATTTGTTTTTTGTTTCATTTTGTTGTCTGTTTTTTTCCCACAGTAAATTATACACTCTATGAATATTTCTTCCCTTCCTCTGATTTGCTGGGATTTTCTTCTCATCTAAACCAGTCAACATGTTTTCATCAGCTAGTCATTTTTAAATATTCCTTAGTCATGTAAATACATCCACTAAATATAGATGAGGCTAATTCTGTCACTTATCTCTTCAGATTTGATCAGATTAATCACTCAAGCAGTAGAAAACCTCAAGCATGTTCAAGTTTAGCTCCAGTTCTGACAGTGTGATAGATGACTGATGTAGAGTACTCTACTTGGGATTTTTGTGTCTCTGGAGGTGCTTGCAAGTATTGTGCCGTTAGCGCTGTTTTAGCACAACATGCCCTAGCATGTACTGTGACTTTTTTACTTCTCTTGTTTCATAATTGATATTGTGAAACATTTTCTTCAATGCTAGCTTTCAGATTGAGCTTTTGGAAAGAACACAGACTGTGAAGACTCTGACGAGTGTGGTAGATGATTTCTGTTATCCTTCAATATTGCCCAAATCACTCATGCTATTTCAGAAGGAGTTCGTGACTTTTTCTTCTTCTTGTTGGATAGGCTTGGTCACTTTGTACATAGAATAACAGTATTATAATTTTCTGGACCTTTGGCACTACCCTCAACTCTAGCAGATCCTAGGTGAAGATGTACTACCACAGAACAGGTACAGTCTTTCTGACTAAACTATTATCAGACTTTTTTTCTCAGATCTTCTGAAAACTTTTAGTCTATGGCATGCATATTATCTCTGTTTGGGAAGCAAATGTTTTTTACTTTCCTGAAAGCCCAAATCAATATCCCACAGTAGCCTTTCATTTAGTTCTGTATCATCAACATTAAACATAGTTTGCCTCTATTTGAATATTTCTCAGTACCACAAGAAATGCTGGATATAATTTTTTGCCTCAGATCTGTAATATACATATTTTCTCACTATATATAAATGACAGCAAAATATAACATTCAAATACAGTGTTAGTTTTTTAGCATTACATTATTTCCTCAGCATTTTTAAGACTAAATCTGTTTTCAGTTGGCCACATTATAAATATTCCAGAGTCTCCTCTCCCACAGTGCATAAATAGCTATTTTTGAGCACTTACTTTTTTATCCTCTCCTAAGACTCTTGTATTACTGTGGAAGTGTTGCTTCCACTATCAGTTTTCAGCAGTATTGCTAAGATAAAATGGGGTTGTGTTGCAACCTTCCATGTGTAAGAAAAGTTGTTCTCTTGCTTGGTTGCTTTACATTGGCCTCATTTTCCTGTACTTCATGTACTCATATGTCAGAAAAAACAACCATTCCTTGCTTCACATAGACAGTGGATAGAGCGAATATCATGTTATGTTTTCGCTTTGCTGGGAAACAAGAATAAGACCAACCACGAAAAGGTTGAAACAGAGGTCAATATCAGACACAAGACAACAGCGGCTCTTATGAAAAGTTTGACATACACAGACTTCAAACAAGTATTTGGGTCAAGTTGGAGACATCTTCCAAAAAGTACACAAACGATTTTAAGATAATGACACATCAATGACTTTGGACCCTTTTGGACTTGCACACCTTTAGATCAAGTGATATCTAAATTACTGTGTAAAAAAATATGTACCTGCTGACAATAATCTTCTTTTTCTCTACTGTCTCCAGCATACTGCCTGTGTTCTACAGAACACAGCTTGACTGTCAAAGAAGGAAGCTTTTTTCACTCATGAGCTGATTTTCCAGATCTTTTGGCCTCATGGGAAGACATCCATACCATAACATTCTTGTAAATGTTACTTCCGTAAAATACTGTATAGAGAAGCCTTCCCTCTGCACTCCAGAAATGCCCAGTTGCTAGTCCACAGCATAAACACCCATGTAGACAGAATAACTCATATAATCTCATAGTGGAGTAGGGCAATCTATCTGCAGGCCTGTTGCAATACAGCTGCTGAGAGCAGGGCTGTATGATTACATCTAATCTTGAAGACAAAGGAGTGTTTTCAAACTCCCAGGCACAGGTGTATTCCAGTTACACCCCAACTGTCTTTTTGGCATACACATGTATGAACCTGCCCCCTTTAAGCATGCAGATGGCATGTAGCTTTAAGATGTGCTTGATTTTATGGAGACATGTTTCCAAGGTCTACCACTGGCTGGGACTCACAGACCAGCTTAAAAGCCTTCTTAAGGTTTTGGGATACAATCTGACCAAAGTATAGGACAAAATCCCTGAAACGTTGGCTGATTGGGCCAAACCCAGGTATTTAGCATATTTACATATGAAAGCAAACAAAAAAATAACATTTCAAAATGTTATTCTATATTCAGAATTTATACTCTTCCCTAACACATTCACAAGGAAATGAAAAAGAAGATATCTCACTAGAGCCAGACAAAGCAGATATAATAACAAGAGTTGGTCTCTGCCTGAAAAGAGTATACTTTTTTCCTATAAAAATTGGAGTTGTTTAATTTTTGTAATGAAGTATTGGCTATAATAGATGACTGCAATTCAGATTATTTGCTATGAGGGAATATTTCACTGAATATTTTTCATAGTGAAAATTCCTATGAAAATTTTTTCTGAAAAGCAATGAAAACACCTTGCTTTTGTTATTCTTCTGGGTTTTTTATACTTTATAATATATTTAACCCATCTTTTACTGCTGAAGAAGAGAAAAAAAAGCCTTCAGGAGTTTGATATAAATTTCAAGATGAATGCCCAGTTGAGCTACAAACTTTACGAGTCTTTGAAATTTCCAGTTGGTTTTATAGTACAGAGGTTTTTTTAAGTCTCCCTCATGATTTCTTTCAGATAGTATGATAAACTTTGGTGTGCAATGTTTTTTTTGTTTTGTTGAGTTTTTTCTTCACTTGAGCAGTCATCCAGAAATAAATGCTTTCTTCAGAAATAATCAAAATATTCAGCTGATCGTGTTCAGAAAGAGCCTCATTCTTCTATGGTATGCAATTATGGAGCATCTTGAATGATTGTCACTTAAAAGGGTTGTAACTTTCCTGGTTTATTAGAAACAGCTGGCAGATACATCAGTGGCGTCAATGGAATTATTACTTTGAAGCAGATGTTTAACAGAATGGGGCAATAACAGCTGTTGCAATTAGAGGCATTGTGGGCACATTTCGGCACATCTCTGGCTCAACATGACAATGATCCAACCAAAGAATGGTTAGTAAAACGGGGTTTTTTTCATATATTAAAAAAATTACTTCCACATAAGCATTTAAAAGAATGTGCTTTTCTTATAGCTTGTGTCATTTCTGAGGTAACTCAGGCAACAGAAAGGGTTGAATGAGATCTTGAGTGACAACTGTTTGTTTGTTGTTTTATTTTTTACTTTAGGTTCTGATAAAATGTCACCCATAAAAATAATTCCTAAGTATATATATCATGTATTGTTGAGTGGTTTGGGGTGAGGACAGAAAAGTCTTGTTTAGGTAGAAGAACCGGCTCCCTCAGCTCCTTGCAAGAGGAAGGCTGAGTGACGAGAGAGTAACATAATTCCCAGCTGCATGGGAACACTGTTCCCATAGGTTACGCTTAGTTCTCAAAGTGGATCTGCCATTACATGAATACCTCCAAATAATTCATACAAATCCACTAATCCTGCAGCATCATCACAGGTATTTTCTCATTATTCAGCAACATTTTAAATTCGCAGTCTTGTTACTGAGTCATAGTTAGAAAATGAAGGTAGATGACAAGTTTTGTCCTCCAGAAGCTCTGTAGCCTCTTGTATAAAGGAGATGCTGAAAACCAGCTAGACTCTGACCAACACAGACTCAAAAAATGATGTTTTTAGCCACTAACCAAACCCATAATGGAAATCCCACAGATTGACAAAAAGACCAGGAAGTGGACATGAAAGATGCAGGAATAAGGAAAATCTGATTCATAATTTCACTGCTGTGTGTCCTTTTCCCCCAAGGACTTAGAAGTCCTTCACTAGCTGTGACTGAGATTTCAATTCTCATGTACTCCAGATTCTCCTGAGTTGAGTGTATTTCAGACAGATGCAGGTTGCAGATATTTCATTTAACCACATCAGTGGCTATGTCAGTCTATGTGAGGTGAAACAAGAGTTTAGATGTTGAGGGAGGGGTTAGGACAACTTGACTACACCCAGAGGCATTCTCCTTCAACTGAACACCCTCATACAGAATTGCTGTATGAAAGTACATAAGACAGTGGTAGTTGCCATGACAAATTACATGTATCCCTCACTAGCTGTGAAGCTCAAAGCCCACCCTTCTAAGTCAAACTTTGTGACTGCCAGATTTTCTTTTATTTCTTTTTATTTTCTTAATTTTTGTTTGGCTTCTAAATCAAGTTGCTGGGAGAACTAGGGTGACACAGAAAAGGTTGAAGCGCTTGACATTTCTTGCTTTAGTCTGTAGAAACAAAGTTTGGTCTCAAATCTGTCAGTCACCAACACACTGTGGGAGGAAAGGCAACCAGAAACTGGAAAGCACCAGGTTTGGGAATATTTGGAGAAGCTGGATATAATCTAATTCATAGAGACAAAAGGAGTCAGCAGAGGTTGCTCTAAGTGTTGGAGTGATAGCAAGGCAAAACTTAAAGTGTCTGTGGAAAAACCATACGGTGACTAGAGAAGGTCACTGGCAGCTTGGAAACAGGCTAAATTTTCACCTGTCTATAAGAAAGAAAAGAAGGAGGACACAGGTAAACCAACCATAGGTTGGTCAACCTCCTCTCAGTCCCTATAGAGATTACAAAGTCCTTTCTTTGAGAATGTATTCACAGGCTCATAAGGAAAAGAAGGTTAATTGGAATGGCCAGTACACCTTCACAGAGGGCAACTTGTGGCTGACCAACTCGATGTGTTCTACGTATTTTCTCTGTCACACACTTCAAAGAGCTGCAAAGAGTAGGCTTTCGTGAAAAAGCATAAGCTAATGTCACTGTTGTGCAGCTTCACAGCTCTTCCCTCAAATCCCAGAAAGACTCACTTTGGAAACTCTTTGGTTGATGTTTCAGTTCAGATCAGGTGCTCTCCGTCCTCGTGCCTGAGGGCTGATGTGACTGTTTTAGACAGCTGTACTTTGGAGAGATTAGGGTTAGCCACTTAAATGACTATATTAGTCTATCCAATGCTAAGCAAGGTGTAAACAGTGATGGGAGAATTAGTGTGCAACTTTGGTAGCCTGAGGGCATTCTGTCTTTGGTGGACTGGGGT
Organism: Neopelma chrysocephalum; assembly: GCF_003984885.1. NCBI lineage: Eukaryota > Metazoa > Chordata > Aves > Passeriformes > Pipridae > Neopelma > Neopelma chrysocephalum. The sequence continues at coordinate 5,081,730 of NW_020897695.1, read as the reverse complement.
ACAGATAATGTCTCCACAAGAAGAGAAAATGGTATATACAAAGAAAAAGAGATCAGTAGTTGGTTAGAAACTTCCAGTTTCCTTGACCTTGATACTGAATCTTACAACCTCCATCTCTCATGACCCATGATTTTCTAAATGTGCTGTAGGTTCCTCAGCTTTATCAGATAATGTAAAAATTCATTCGTTGTTAAAAAGTTAAAACTGATTTAAAATAAACATATGTATTCTGTATATCCTTAATATTCCAGAAGTATTAGAGTAGATTCCCACCCTTCCAATGAGGTTTACACTGAGGTCAGCCAAAGAAACTGTGTAGATTTCTTGGGGATTGTGGAGAAATATGAAGCAAGCCATTTTGACTAGAAAAACATCACTTTTAATGGTCTATTTACAATGAAAGAAGTGAACTGACTGAAATACTAAATAATAAACGTGTTTCTGATCTATTGAGGAGGAATGACTGTCACTTTTATTTGTTTATTTATTGTTTCTGTTGAAGGAATAGATAATGAAATGAAGATAATGAGATGAAAAGAGGTAATGGGACAAAAAAGTCAGCTTTCATTTTCATCTTCCTCAGTTGTACGTAACACTAGTGCATAATATTTACTGAAGATGTGCAATTGCTACTGACACGTGTTTATTGGTTTTTTTCTTTGCCTGGACATGAGAGAGAAAAAACCCATATCTTATGTTTAATCTATAATTCATACTGTGATCATCCCTGTAAAACTTGGGGAAAATTAGGACTTTTTTTTTTTTAGCAGGAAATGTTCTTACTTTAAGAAATTATTTAAACAACACCTTTTACTCCATGAGTAGAACTCCTGACCTTGCTGTCACTTCATCTACATGGGCTCTGGATAAAGTATTTTTTTGTCTATCCTGGGTGTTCTTCATTTCCCACCTAAGTGCCAGTCGGAATCATCCTTTGGTTACTGTGTGAGGGCTGTCACATGCTGATCCCTGACAGTGCTCTGGGACAGACAACCTCAGCCACCAGGCTGCATTGTAGAGGCAATTAGGACACATCTTGTGCCTCATCATGCTTTCTGGTTGTCCTGATGATGGCTGTTTTCATTAATCTCGCAAAAAGAAAACAAAACAGGGTGAGTAATTTTTAAAATTTTGGCATTAGAAAAGAGCTTCTCCTGAGTGAAAGCTGGTGACCCCTGACAGAGCAACAATCCTGCAATATATTCCTGTGTCGCCGTATCCCCTCATTCTCCCACATGCTTGACAGCATTACCCAAGGACTGTCTCTTCTGTTATCTACTGATCATATCAAGAGTTATTAATGATATTATGCAATCTTCCTAAGTACATATGAATTGCTGCCATTCAACAAACATTTTACTGTTGTTGTCAGCCATAAATTGTTTCCACAGTTCACATAATTCATGCCTTGCAGACCACAACTGACCAGTAAAAAAGTATATCTGCATCATGTCTGTCGCAGATCATTATATATTAGAGAATATGGATATTTTTAGGGAAAGGAGTGCCCAGTTCAACTGCCATTTGATTCTGAAAATCAGCTTGTTCATCCATTACCAGTAACTTGTGCTCAACCTCTGTCTTGAAATACTTCTCAGCAGACAATGAACTGCACAGCAGGATAGATACTATCTAAAGTAAAAGTAAGCCTATAGATCCACAATCTTATATGCATATCCACAGCATGAATAAGAAACAGTATCTCACCACAAGCCACTTTCTGTTCTTGCTTTTCTATACAAGATACATGTGGCAATACAGAGTTTCCATCTTCATTTCAAGCGAACTGTGTGCTCACAAACTATTTCTAACCTAAGAGAAAGAAGGCCTATCTTTATTGCCAGAACAGTCAAATCCAATTCAAGTTTCACTTATTACACTTCCAGCAGCCTGCAGGTCCTGGTGAAGTAACCTTCATATATGAGAGGGTACATTTTCTTTTATACAGTTTTCTTCTCTCCAGATTGTAGTCTTTTTACTGGGAATACAGGGGAACGCCAATTACTGACAACTGCAGTACCCTCTTTTGCTATGCTAGTAAATCCTCACAGTAGTAAATCTGTCCAGAGAATAGATAAACTTTGTTTTTGTACCTACTATCCTCATTTCCAGTCTGTCTTAAAGAATACATTTATTCTTTCAGATGTCTTTGCTTTCATTGCAACCTTTGTTATTATATCCTGGAAATAAGATCCTCCCTGTGTTGCTGTGCCAGCACATTATTTTGTTACTTAGAATGTCTTGAATATACAGAAAAGTTGGTGATACCATAAGCACATTCTTAGGACAACAAATGTAAAATAAATGGGAAAATGAGGTAAATTGTGTTCTTTGTCAAGATAACACTATTAACACGAACGGGAAACAACATGCGGTCAGCTTTGCTGACATCACAAGATTTTCTAGCTATTTTTAATGTTCTTCAAAGTTATTATCAACTGATATAGTTACAAAAATGAATTTATCAGCTCAGCTGCAGTTTTGTCAAACATCACAGCTATCCATATGTGTTGATCAGTAATTACCTCAGAAATAATTAAATGTTCCAATGATTCATAGTCATATATTTAAAAAATAACCTTACAGAGGTCTGTCTAGAAAAAGAGACCAATTCCAAATTTTTAATTCAATCTCTGACTTAAATACGACCTAAAATACAGAGACTTGTATGTCCACTGCTAAGGGCAAACCTTATGTGTCCTTTTTCTTACTTCTATTTCTGAGCCTTATGGTGGGCCACTGACCTGCTTCTGCTCCTACATCCACATAATGCTGTAGCATTGTGCACAACCAATGACAAATTGTCCTATTGGCAGAAGAAAGAGAAGGTCAGTGCAAACCTTACACATTGGAAACACCTCTTTGGCATAAATCCGTGCAGTCATGTAATGAGAAAGATGTATTTAAAAGTACATGACTTGATCTCAAGATTCGTCCAAGGATCATGCAGCTGCTTAATTATTAAGCAGTAAGAGTACTCTCACTGATGTCAGTATGGCTATTTATAATGCAGAAATTCAAGAGCAGCATAATTCACAGGATAAGGTTATCATGTTAAAATGATCATGGGGAAAGGTAATTTTGTATCCAGTTATATTTATTTAGGTGTCCATCTTCAAATATTGTTATAGTTTAACAAGTTAATATACCTTTAAAAGATAATTTTATCTCTGAGTTTCCTCTTTCATAACACTCGGGGTCTGGGGTTAGAGAGTCCTTGTAACGCATTTTATCTTAAATTATTGATGTACACTATCAACCTCAGTTCTATCATCTAATGTGGTATCATATCTGCATAATTGTGCAAGATAATGAAACTCACGAGCAAGTATTCTGGACATTTAAATTAATTTATATGTGTTTTATATGCAGACGAAGATATTGTACGGAGAATTGAAAAGTAACAGCAATTCATATAGAAGTTCAAATATGTTATTTATTAGAAGAATATTAGAACAGCAGAATGAGATTAATGTAGAATTCAGTTTTTAAGCCACTGATTAGAATATTCAAAAGAACTGGTATTTTTGTGTCCCATACTATGTATTACATAGATATTTAAGCTTGAAAGATGGGCTCAGTAGCCTCTCAGGATAATTAAAGAGCATTATTAAAAATATAGATGTTTCAGTTCCTTTCTGCAAATACATTATTTTTATTAGGGTTTCGTGGGTACTTTCTTGAGAAAAAATTCTCCTGATTCTCCTTCTGTTTTGTTCCCTTTTTCCCTGCTTAATAGGAAAAAGAATGTTGTCAGCAATTTGAATTATTTCAGTCAGTTCCAAAAAAGCATATATTTTTTTGAACAAATATCTTTCAACCTTATTTGAGTTACAGCAGTTATAATTTATCATTTTCTCCACAAAGTATTCCCACAGAATGCCAATTCACTTTCCCCTGGTCTGCAGTGTTGGTAGACTGATACAGTAATGCATTGACCCAAAAGACTTTGCAAAGTTACCTACAGGACATTGGTATCATGGGCACAGAATAGCTGCCGTACACAACCCACTGCAAAGGATGGGGCAATCAACTCAAGCAGATCTAAATGAGATCAGCAGTAGGAAGACTATACCTGCTGCAGACTTTCTCTTGGAAAAATGCCAAACATGAGGCAGAAACACCCAGTTGCTAAAGGCTATAAGCCACAGCCAGAACTACAATAGCAGAAAATCTCTATTAGACAGCTAGCTATTAACATCTGATAGCCTTTAAAAAGTTAGCTGCTAGTGGGTGCTTTTGGTTTGGTTTGGTTTGGTTTTTTCCCCTCCAGAACAGAAGTTAAAAAGGATTTCTGAGTGCATTCTACAGATTCCTGCTTTCAAGTCAGTAAGTCATAGTAACTGAGATTGGTGAGGCCTACCAAAAAAGGTGCTGAACCTAAAACTGGTAATCACTTGCACTCTGTAATTCACATGTCATTAGTTAGTACCAAGTGTTTCTCTGTAGACATACTGGTTAAAGGATGATTTTAAACTATTGCATTGTGATACAATTTGGAATATAACTTTATCTTTTTGTAGTCTGAACTCCAAAAAAATAAGGTGCATGATGTCTGGGACACATATGAGAATTCTGAAACACTTTTCCCATTAGATGATAACAAAGACTAGAAATTTTTTTTGGAGGCAGTTAAAACTTCCACTACAGACTGAAATATTGCAGGTTTTTCTCAGTAAAATTTCCTAGGTTAATACCTACAAAGAAGCTCTGCTTAGAGAGTGATCAAATCCAAAATCTTCGATCAGAACAGCTAATACAGCAACTGAATCTGCCTTACCTTCAATTTATATTTTGAATAACCAAGTCTGGTGGAAAATCCCAAAACTCGGGATATGTTCTACATACATGTCAAGTCTTTTCATGTGTTCAAGATAATTAACAGAGACAGATCCACTTAATAACCAAATAATGTTTCACATTTCATTTTGCCTGTGATTTGCAGCTGAAGATTTCACCTGAAGTATATGACTTTTTCTAGCTTCTCCTGAGCCACAAAACCAACTTGAACTTTTTCACAGAGCAGAACTATGACATTACCCCATTCACTATCAGCCGCTGTGCTCGACCCATGAGCCAATTAACTGGGAGTTGATCATTCTGTCAGTCATGGTCCTCCAGTTTAGGGCACTGTGGAGGTCTGTCATTCCTGTTGAAGACAGAGGCAAAGATTAAACAAGGCCTTATCTCTGTCCCTGTTTGTGAGGTGACCATCCTCATCCTGTAAAAGGCTGATGATGTTTCTATACTGCCTATTGCCATTAAGATATTTGAAAAAACTCTTTCTATTGTCCTCCACATTTCTGTCCAGCTTCAACTCCAGCTGAGCTATGGCCACATGAATTTTCTCCCTAAAGCAGCAAGGAGCATCTCTGAATTCTTCCTGTGTCACCTGACGTTGCTTCCACTGGGCATACACCTTCCTTTTTTGTCTTATTTCCAAGAGAATATCCCTGTTCAGCCAAGCCCTTCTCCCTCACCTGCTTGACTTCTGACATTTGGGAATTGCTGCTCCTGTGCCCTGAGGAGGTGATGCTTGAAAAGTGACCAGCACTGATGGACCCCAGCACCTGCAAAAACATTTTGCCAGGGGACCTTACTAATCCCTGAGCAGCCTGAAGTCTGCTCTCCTCACGTCTGGAGTTGAGGTTTGGCTGGCACTTTTCCTCCTGTCGACAGAGATTTTTAACTTGGTCACCTCATGGTTGCTGTGGCCAAGACAGCCACCAATCTCCATTTTGCTCATGAGATCCACCCTGTTGACAGGCAGCAGATCAAGGAGGGCATCTTTCTGAGTCAGTTCCCTTAGGACCTGTTCCATAAAGCTGTCATCCAGGTTTCTTAGGAATGCTCTGGCCTGGGTCGTACCAGCTGTGTGATGCTCCCAGTTAATTTCTGGCAAGTTAAAAGTCCCCCAAAAGGACAAGGAAGTTAACTTGGAAGTGTCTCTCAGTTCCTCAAAGAATAATTCATCGGCATCATCGTCCTAGCTGGGTTGTCTGCAGTAGACTCTCACGATGTCATCTGCATTATTTGTTTGCCCCTTGATTCTTACCGAGAGGCTATGCAAACCTTGAGGGGCAACTGTCCATACAATGAGAAAAATCCAGAGAGGAGGCTGGACTGTAGGCTGTTTGTAATTGGGTTATTTTTATGTATTAAACTGACTGCTTCTAATACTTGATCACCTGACATTACAGCAAGGTTGCTACAGGCCAGTACCCAAGTGAAAATGGTACAGGTGCTCTGAGGAGGCCCAGAGCATAATAACTCAGTTCAGTACCTTATAATTGCGGATAATCCACCTTTTCTGGATAAGGTTGAATCACACCTGGAACAAGATCAAGTTTACCTGTAATTCACAACACAGTGGGTACACTGCATTCTCTGCACAAATCTAACAGCATCTTTGTTAACCACAATGACATCTTATTTTGCAGACTGATGGCATGCTTAAAATGAGAGGCTTTTCATTTGCTTTGTATTTGCACACTGTGCTGCATAATGGCACTTCTCTATTATCTGTCTTTAAGACACTGCAGAAATAAAAACAAAAAAAACCTGAACAGCAAGTTTTCAACAGAAAGTATCAAACCCCAAGATATTTACCTGTAACATAGGGTATGAATGGGATGGTAGTGAAATAGACATTTTTGAAAAGACTGATGGAATGTTTCTCCAATTCTCCTTATAAATGAGTCATCAGAAAGAGGGGATATACAATTGAGAAACTAAATCAGTTTGAAAGAAAATTACTCTTTTAGAGTTCCACAGGAAATAATACCGTATAATGCAATGGACTGTAACATTACCTAAGCAGCTTTAACCTAAATCCACAGTAATTAAACAAAAAATCAAAGGGTCTCATCTTTTGTGAAAAAGACACTACAATATTAGAGGCAGCATTAATAATCTCCTGAAATTATTTGATAAATTTTTGCTTTTAAATTTTTTTGCTTTTACAGAGTCACTAGAAAGAATGTGAGTGCTGCTGATTCCTTGAGACTGATATTTTTGTAATGTGTTTGTGTGTGAAATGAACTTTGATATAAAATTATGTGAAAAGGAGAGAAGGGTATGTAGAAAGAATTTATGTATCAAAACATCTCTCTCATCAATTTAGATGCTGGAATGATGGTTCGGAAAGGTAGCAGGAGAACCCTGAGAAGAGGTTTTCATGAATGCTTAATATAGATGTGACACTGGTAAAGAGAAAATGAGTAGAAAAATAATAGAGAAATCACAAAGGATGTTAGCAGAAACCCATCAATAATGCATAGGTCTTTAAAACACACTGTTTTTTTAAAAAACCATGACACAGAAATAATAGAAAACAATGTGTTCCACTTATGAGTATTGCTTTGTAATTCCACTTTTGAGATAGCTTTTATCAGTGCAGAGAAGCATGTATTATTCTCAACTGAATAAAGGTTTTATACTGATTAACAACACATTTCTAAAGGTATAGGAAGGGGAAAAATAGAAACAAATACAGGAGTTACAGAGAAAAACAGGGAGATAGATTTCTTCTGATTTTACTGCGTTCAACTCGACTGAAGTAAAATTTTCCAAGTGTGCCTGACAACATGTATAGCCTCAGCTTTGCTAAATGTTAAAAGACAAGATTCAAAGTTGTGAGACAAATTCTGTTTGATTTAATATTATTCAAGTAGCTCCAAACATAAATTGATAGATCTGCTTTTAGGCATTTTCTAGACTAAAGCTGAAGTGAAATACTAAAACAAAAATTTATATCATGTGTTTAAACTTAGTGACTTCCATTTTTGCTGCAAAAAGCCATTTGACTACAAATGGAAGGTGAAGATAAAAACACATTGAGAATTTGCTGATATAATTATGGTTGATCGTCTGTGAATGGTGTAAGTAAAAAAAACATTTAATGTTAGATTTATCACTGTAATGGGCAAATGGCAGGAGTGGAAAAGTTTCTTTCCTGAAACCTTAAGGAAGGAACTATGGAAATACACTTAATACAGGTGATGCACTAACAAACAGAAAGTAGCCAGGGCCTTCCCTTGAGAAAGCACAGCTTGGGTTGTTGCTTTTGGAACAATTCTCTTTTTCTCCCAAGACAACAGTGGGAGTGTTATCTATGCTTCCTTGGATGTTTATCCAAACTTGTGCTGTTGAGGAAGAGACCCTATGCATTTGTCTGTTGTCACTCAGCCTTCTGATGAGTTGATGTGGCAAGAGATGTACATTGAAACTCAGCTTTATTTTATTTCCACCTACGGACACCATCAGCTTATGTGAGAACAGAGGCTTACAGATGTAAGTGCTTGTCCCCTCTACTCAGCACTGGTGAGGGCACACCTCAAATCCTGTGTTCAGTTTTGGTCACCTCACTACGAACAGGACATTGAGGTGCTGGAGTGTGTCCAGAAAAGGGAATGAAGCTGGTGAAGGGCATGGAGCACAAGTGTTATGGGGAACGGCTGGGGTTGTTTAGCCTGGAGAAAAGGAGGGTCAAGGGAGACCTTATCACTCTCTCCAACCACCAAGGAGGTTGTAGCCAGGAGGCAGTTGATCTCTTCTCCCGGGTAACAAATGACGAGAGGAAATGTCCTCAAAGTGTGCCAGGGGAGGCTTAGATTCATTATTTGGAAAACTTTCTCAGCTGAAATGCTGATCAAGTATCAGAACAGGTTACCTGGGAAAGTCGTTGAGTTCCTGGAGGTACTTAAAAGATGTGTTGATGTGGCACTTGGGGACGTGGTTTAGTGGTGGGCTTCGTAGTGCAAGGTTAAGTGTGGGACTTGATGATCTTAGAGGTTTTTTCCAATCTAAATATTTCTATAATTCTATGATTTTATGGAACTGAGTAATAATAATAATAAAAAAGTTTGTTTTATTTTATTTTATTCAAAAATGAAGCTGAACTTCACATCTAATAATGTGGTCCTAGGAATCAGGCCTAGCTTTGTTACGAAAGTCCTCTTTGGAGGCCTCTGAAGGACCACTGTCTCATTTCATAGATGCTGGAACAGATACGTCATGAACAGCGTAACATCTGGCCAAAATTCACTCTCAGCTGTTCTATTTGTTCAGACCTCACTCCACATTAACTGCACATCTACAGTCTTACTGTCTTTTTTAAAATCTGGAACACCTATCAGCTTAAACAATATACTTAGTTTGCACAGTGAAGGGAAGAGCACTCATTTGACTGCTGGAGTCCAAAAGGCTGTTTGTGAAGTGATGCAATATCCACATGGACTTACAGTAACAATAAATATTCCTTTTGCAGTGCTGTTGGATCTATCCCAAGAGCAGAGCACAGTGACAGCTAGACAGGCAGCTAGTGAGGGGACAAAATCTACTTTATAATGGAAAAAGTAATGTCCACGTTTGTTCAAAGTTAAATTCCAGGATGACTAAACCTACCTTGATTTAAACATCATTGAAAAGTCAGCTTCATCAAGCAGACAGTCTCTATAGGTCACATTATTATTTATTGAAGGTAGAAACGATGGTGAGTGCATGGCAATAGAATGATGACAATGTTTTAAAATGATATAGCACTTTATATCCATGAATATAAAGATGCTTTTGGATATTAGTTATTCATGTCTCTCGACACCAAATGAAGCTTGCTGAATTGTTATTTCACTTCCTAGACACAAACCTGTCTATCTTCCCATGTCATTTGGACTGGTAGTGAGTGTTGAAATAAGACTTCTGATCACCCCTTTTTACTCTGTTATTGTTCATATCACAGAGCAGCTCTGGAGCATCCAAGCTGGATTGCACTGAGATGTCACTAAACCAAGAAGTGGTGTTCCAGGAACACATTTAATCTGCTCTCTTAGCAGAGGGACATTCAGTCCTTGTATCTAGTATGCCAAAGCAACTCCCCAACATATGAACAAAATCTTTGTGCTGGGTCCCGAGTAATCTTTGATCCACTAAGCACAGTTCTGTAGACCCCTTCTAGCACATTGTATTACTTGCTCATTCATATGTAGCTCACACAGCTGACCAAGCTCACTGATCCCAACTCATTGCTTTGAAATTTCTTTGCCTCAGGAAGGACACTGCTTCTCTACATTTGATGCCAAAGAGAGGCAAGCTGTTACTCATTATTTTCCTTCTTTGACTGTCTTATTTGTCCGTGAATATACCACCAAAAAGACAAACATAAAGGGGAAGGAAACAGCTCATCTTTTTACTGTTTAAAATACCATTTCCTCTGTGTCACTTTCATTCTAAAACATGAGGTGTAAGGTTATAGAGAACATTGATGTTTGTCTTGAATCTCTGCCTTTGTTTTGGATCAAAAATACAACACCCAGGCCAAACACAATACTAAACATTTACCACTGAGGTCACTGATCTGCAATTTGTTGCAGTGACAGATCCAATATTGTGCTTGGGGAACAGACTGGATGGCTGTTAATGCACTATTATAGGCACAGTTGGGAAATTGGCTGAGCACCAGGTAACTGGAAGAACTGGAGCTTATTGCAGAAGTCCAAGAGTGTTTTAACTTGTCACTTGATTGGTAACATGGGGAGAGCTTTTAAAATGTTAATTGATTTTTTTTTATAATAACATAAACCATCTGTAGCTTTGAACTTAAATTTAATTTCTCTAATTAATTCTAATCCTTCTACTGCAAGAACTGTCTGTCACACATCAATCTCTTCATTCTAATTTTGGTTCCGTTTGTCACATCATTTAAAGCCCTGACCCCACCATAGCCAGGTTTTAATTAAAAGTAAAATAGTTCTAGAGGAAACTGTATGAGTCATTGGGAATTGAGTTCAGACCTTCCCGATAACATAGGAAGATCTGACATACCATCTTGTGTTTTACAAACGTTCTTGTGGAAGACAAGTTATTCCATTTATCTGTGGATTATCTATGATTAATTTTTAAGCCATGGCTTAAACTCCTGTTTTTCTGTGGAAAGTTCTCCTCCTGGTCACACACTGTACTGCGTGTCAGATTCTGAGAACTGTCAAGACACTGACAAACAATGCAAAAAACAGATAAAAATTACTGGGAGGCATAGAGTGGGACAAATAAATACAAGGTGTAGAAGAAATCCACTGACAGGATGATAAATCATTTAGCTCTGAAACAGAAGCACACTTGCCAGAGGAGGAGGAATGTCAAGGGCAAGAAATCAAAGATAGGTTGAGAACAAAGCTGTTACTGTGATCATTATCATATTCCTACATGTGGGTAGAGAATGTCTGTAGAGCCAATGATTGCTGTGTAGAAAAGAGAACAAGTAAAACTTCAAGGGATACTTCTGGCTGAACCCCTTAACTACTTTATTGGGGCCATTCTAATTGTTAGGTAGATATAATTCTGCATGCTTAATATTAATATTAATTTGTAAAATAAATCTCACTGAATAGTATAGAAAGAAAATAATGTTCTGTTCTTACAAAAAAGAAAAAAAGTTAGTGCCAACCTCTTGGACGAATTGTTTACATAGTTATTAAAGTTACTTCCCGCGATTTCATCTTCAGGGAAAAAAAAAAGAAATTTGATGAACTTATTACACTCAGTTAAAGGAGGATGTCAAATTAGTCAAAACCTGATGGAATATCATTTTTGGAAAGATGTGCACTGGAGACATTTCCACTTCATGTAACATGAAATGCAGTTCGCAAAAAAACTCACACCACATATCATCCCTCCATACTTTGCTTACAATGGTCTGTTCTAAAAGTGCAAAAAGGAGTGGTGTGTCAAAGTTGCCCCTGAATCCCATGTGACATCTGCAGTTCCAAGCACAATCTGAAGATCTGAGTCATCATATTGAAAATTATATTCAGATGGAAGAACAATGTATAGCAGACTGCAGAATGAAAGAGCTAGATTGTACACTTTTAGAGTTAAGACTTCTCCAAATCCAAGAGGACCAAGGACCAAGAAGTGCTTTAAGCCCTGTTATAGGGACTTTTTAATCCCAGAGGGTTTGTAATCTCATCTGATTTTTCAACAATTGTAATTTTAAGCAGAAGTGATCCTAAAATTGAGAAGGATGGAGAGTCCTCTCGGAATGCTATGCAGTGGGGAAGCAAACTGTAGACACCCAGAAACTGTGAAGCTACTGGTACAGGTGAACAAATACAAAGAGACTTTAATGAAATTACACTAAAATGTGCACACAATCAGCTGTGGCAGTTCCGTTCCTGAGTGGTATTTCATTAACATAACATAACCAAATCCATTCATATGCCCAAGGTCTAAAAACTTAAGCATGCAACACTGAATGGCAGACCATTCTGAATGAATCCTGGTCAGAAAAAAAAGCACGATTTTAAAATATTCCAGTTTCACATCAAGATGATAAGGTGATCTTTTCTTGTCTTCATTTTTTTTCTCTCATTATAAATGAAAAAAAGAATGACATCCTTCCTCACAGAACAATCAATAACTTGGTTGCCAAGCATGAGGCTGGAATGTGGAGCTGCTGGTTGAAGATGCTGGTCTGAATTAGGCAGAGTGAAGAAGTAAGCCTGCATTTTCCATACAAATGCATTATACACACAAATAATTGGTGCTTCTGGGACCACAGTCATTACCTCTTTTTCTGAACAGAAATTCCTTTCCAGTCCCAAGAAACTTTTCTCAGTTACAGTTTCATGCATTTGGTTTATTGAACTGATATTTCTGACAAAACAAGGGGGGAGGGGAATAATTTCTAGGCAGTTCTGCTGTGAGAATGTTGTCTGTTCAAAAACAGGAAATATTCAGAAAAAAGTGTTCAATGTTCTGTAGAAAACAGTCTTGCTTATACTGAGAGACTGAAAGACTATATAAAAAGAGATCATTTCAGTAATGATTAAGAGGTGCTAGTTTTTCAAGATGTAAGGCGAACTAGAACCATATTCAGATATGTAGCCTATCATCTTCCTGCAAACTAAAAACCAATATGTTTTCTCAGATTACACAATTTCTATGAAGTCATCCATATCAACACCCTTGGGTGATTGCAGATCATTTTAATTGTATAGGTAGAACTGAAAACCAAATGAACACACCCCTAAATATGCAGCTAGGTCAACAAAATTAAAGGGAACCTTCCAGTTTTACAAGGGCTTTAGGTGTTGCGTTAAGGATCTGGTCCATGTGCCATATATAAAATGAACGATTTGTGAATGGTTATTGTCTAAGCCACAGCTCATCCAAAGTAATACCCATGAATAGCTTTTTTAACAGAAACTGTTATTAAACATGCTGGGAAACTGCAACAGATTCATGAAAACTAGCAATAAGTAAAATGAGACCAAGAAGAGAGTATTAAATTCATAAACCATATAAGACCGTATGGAATACTCCGAGAATGATTTAGCATTTTTACAACTGTTTAATCTAGAGGATAATAAGTAAAGGAGTTTGAGGATCCTTTAAAAGATGGCTGGAGAAATAGTTTAAAGGTAGCATGAAACTGGAAACTCCCGTTTCTTTGATTTCATAACGGTGTCATCCCAGACTACAACAACTGTAGAGCTACAGAAACTATTAGTGTTTCCAAAAGCATACATGGAAGAAGTTTTCTTCCTCTGTGTACTAATGCATTATAAAAGAGCACAGAACTAAATAATACATGCTAAATCTTTATGTCATGAAGTTACTTGTGTTTTCTCATAAAGAAAGTTGAGAGAGATTTGGTTTATCTGTCCAAGAATATGTCTAATTTTGAATTCCACACTGCCCCTGCCCCCAGCAATTTTGCAAAAGGATGACATTACCATCTTACTACATCAAAATTAGAATTTGCCAGAAAAGGGGACAAGGTCACACTTTTTATAAACCTTGTTGGCGTGTTCCGTGGCTGTCAGAAAGAGAGGGAGTTCAGCATGTTGAGGACTAAGGAATTTTAACCATGGTTATGTAGAATGAATGAGATATTTTTCCTGCCAGCAATTTAGTGATGTCCTCCATATTTCTGATGATTTTAAAATTAACCCAGGCTTGGATTCTGGTCATCATTTCTTTTGCTAATACAACATACATACGCACTTTACTAGCACTTGTTGAACATGGACTTTACCACAGTCGGCCTAAAAATGGAATCTGAAGAATGTAACATAGAATACACAGAAAAGGATTTATATGAAATAAGATGCCAGTGTTTTGAATATCATCTGCAGGTGCTATTTGGCAAACTATGTGGGCTGGCTTATGTAAATTATTTTGGGTAAGTTTATAACCATATATATATTATATATATATATATATATAATGTGTTTACTACTGAAACCTAGGATGAATATGACTTGGGCCTCTCCCCAGAATATTTGCACAGTTCTCAAGGAGTCATCATAAAACTCATCAGAAAAACACAAATTTGTGGCTAAAGATATAAATATGCATTTTCATAATTAATAAATATGGACAAAATTTATAGAATTATAGTATCATAGAACAGTTAGGGCTGCAAGGGACCTTAAAAATCATCTGGTTCCAAACCCCCTGCCATGGGCAAGTACGTCGCTCATTAGATCATGTTGCTAAGGGCCCCATTCCACCCAACCTTGAACATTTTCAGGGATGGGGCATCCACAAGCTCTCTGGGCAACCTGTTCCAGCGCTTCTTCATTACACAAACAACAGTTTGAGAATTTAAAATGTCAGCCCAAAAACACGGTTTCCAGATTTTTGTGCTTTCTCTTACTCTTCAAATTTAAAAATAACAGCCAAGAAAAACCCACGCATTTCCTATCAGAATTGCCGCTAGAAGCATTAGGAATACAAGAAGCAAGTAGGTGTCACAGTCCGAGGGGGGATGGAGCTGTGACACAGCACGGACGGGTCCAGAGTCAAGGTAGAGGTGCAAAATGGAATGGAATGCTTTATTGAGGTGTGCACAGGGTTTTTATGAGTTCAGGCGGGGAAAGGGCTAGAACATGGGGTGGAGCATGAGACAGACAAATGGGGGGAACAAATTGGGGTAAGGACACAGGCAAAGGGGGAGGAATGAGGGAGGAACTGGGGAAGGAAAGGGCAAATGGTAACTGTCTCCTCTCTGCAGCTTCTTCAGCCTATCAGAGAGGGAAGTAGGGAAGCAGGGAAGCGGGTATGCCTGGACATGGCCAGGAAATACAAATCCTGGGGAAACATACAATGTGTGTATTTATAAACACATAAGAACTGTAAAGTCCGTATCATAAAGTCCTTTCAATTGCTGTACATGTTTTTCCACTCCTGAAATCATTCCCATTCTGATTCCTGGTCCTCAACAAGTAGGTGACAACTAATTACATCTTAAAAGTCAATAAAATTCAACAAAGCTAAAGAGAAAACAGAAATGGATAGATAGGAGTGTACCAGTATCTATTTTGATCTTTGCATGGAAATAACAGCGACAGGCATCATCACGTGTGGCACTAGAATGGTTCTTCTTATGTCATTCAGGATACACATAGTCTGAAATATACACAAATGCTAGTTGGGAAGGGTAAAAATTTAAGTTCTATCTTAGAACATCAAATTTTTTTGTGTGGCAAAAATATTGTTACACTAACAGAAGACGGGAAAGCCACATCAGTCAACACAATGCATTCCTGGTATGCTCTGTTTGATCACTTTTAAACACTGAACAGTCCAATAACAACCTGTGTGGCATATAATAAATCTGACATGGTTCATGATTGTGGTGGATGCTCATCTGAAGGACTCTACTAATTCTGGGCATTTTTCCTGCTCAAATGGTGAATTTGATGTGGCTTGTTTTTAAGGATGGGAAACTCTAGACAAATTGTGCAATGGAGGAAACTCCATCCAACTTACATATCAACCATTTGCCAAAAGGAAGAAAATGTCAAACCTGTCACATCCACTCCTTTCTACTCTTCAAAAGGGGATTAGTAGAAAGATTTATTCAGCCTTTCAATCAAGTGTCCTGTGCTATGACTCCAGCAAAAGACATCTTACAACACTAGATTGCAAATTTTTTATTGGTCTGTACAATGGCAGTGCATGTTGCCATAGGACATAGTGGGGATATTGCATGTTCATAAAAAGGAAAGAAATCGTGAAAAGGGTATTCACAGATAGTCAACTACAATTTAAGCAAGAAGGTATAGAGATAATTCACACAGTTCATTGTAACCTGAAATAACTACATTTAGATAATGTTAGCCAGAAATAGTCATTCAGAAAGAAGGTATTTAAAACAGCTTCTGTGTATGTATTCAACTTGATGCACTAGAACAAGCACATGTATTGAAGGCAATTAAGAGTCTGACATTCAGCCTGAACAAATGATTTGTGAAAACACACCATTTCTGCTACAAGTGTCCTAAAATTACAGGGCAGAAAATGTTGCTAACAAAATTACCCTGGAAAGCTTATATCTTGTTTCAAATATTGTTTTGTTGACTGAAAGCCATCTCAGTAAAAAAGATGTCATTAGCATGTCTCACCTTTAATAAGTAGTATTTTGTACATAAGTTATCACGGATTTTGCTGTAAAGCCTTTATGTTCCGTTTGTTCTTTTATGTTAAATAGGGAGAAGGAAGTAGTGCCTAGAATTTGAATATCACTCTTAGTATTTAGAATTTCTTCAATGGGGCTCCCTGCCTTTTCTAGTCACCAAAACAGTACCATGCATAAATCCTGACATGCCCAGATATGACAGGGAGTTGTAGATTATAGCAATCTTCAGCCAGCCTCCCAGTGACAGCAGCCTTCTCTGAAGTTTTCCTGGTAATTGTCTGCCAGCCTTCTCCCCCATCCCACCAAAAAGTATTTAGGTTGACAGCAGATTTTCCCTAAGGACCCCAGTTGGTCCTCACAAGAAGGCAGAGGAACAAGAGCCACTCATTTGTGCCCACTCCCTTGATTTTCCTCCAGGATGTAAGAGCAGAGGAGGGAAAAATGAGGAAGAAAAACTGCATTGCTTCTGTTGCTGCCTTTATCTACCTCTTGTCCCTAAGTCTGAGTAAGGGAGACGGTGATCTCATGGAGCTGGGGATAACCCATAGGGGATAGGGTGATAGGCAGCTATTTGGAAACGTAACAATGACTGGGTGAGAGCTTTTCTGTCTTAGGAGGTTCAGAGCAGCAGTATAGATGCATGCACCTGTTCACAAACAAGAGGAGTTCAGAGAAACCAAACTAAACCTATGCTGTACTCCTAAAATAAAAAAGCAAAACACTGAAGCAAAACTCCCCAAACAAATAAACAAAAAACCAACCCACAAATAGCAACAACCAAACCTCTCAGATTTTGGCAATTTTTCAGATGGTGCTGCAGCTTCTGGAATGGTATGCTTGGCACAGCTAGTACTTCCATCACCTCTAGGCTCATCTGTCTGGAAATCATCTGTTCAAGTATGTTTCTCCTTTAGATTTAGCACATTACAGAAAATCAAGACATAACACGACAATGAGACCAATGAAAATGAAATTGGTGAAATTGAAGGCAATGAGAGAGGTCTAACGTAGAGAGGTAAGGACATAAATATCAAAGAGAATATTCAAAAGGTACAGCAAAACCAAGCCAAATAGTTAAATCTGATATTGTTAGTCATCTAAGTTCTGTCACTTTAGTTTGCTGTTTCAAATCCCTGCAGTGTTTCTGTGAAATAATTTTTGAGAGCTCAATAATTTCAGTGAAAAAACATTTGCCAGGTTCACTAGCTTTTTTCTCCTTCTCTGCCTCTTTGGCTCTGATACAAGTCATGTGCCTTTCAAAAGTGCCTTAAAGGGCTTTTTGCCCTAGTAAATGCTTAGCACTTTGTTTTGAAACCATTTATGGACCTTGTGTATATCCCTTCTGCATGACTCTACATTTCTTCACACTGTTAAATGCATAGACTTTTTTGCTTGCTATTTAATTTTAGTAATTTATAGAGTTTTGCTCTTTGTTCACCAACACTAACTGATTTAAGGAGCAAATACTGTCTTTAGAGAACAGGATGTAACCATACAATTCTGAGGGTAACTCACTGCTTTCTTCCACAACAGTAATTTAAATTCTCACATTATCTTTAAATTTTCATGTATCTAAGCATACTAAAAACAAGGCCTATATCTCACTTAACTTAAACTACATCAAAACACACACAATCACACGAGATCGTGCAAATTTTAGTTATAAATATTAACTTTCCTCAAGAACACATCCTAAATATCATATTTCCCAAAACATTTTAAGCAGATGGGTTGAGCCTTTCTTTGAAACTATTTTGTTTTCCAAACATATACTGACAGAACATTGTGGAGTCAGTATTCCTAATGTTACAAAATTTATCCATTGAACCTTTAAAAGTTTTTATTTTCCTTAAACATTTATCCTCTTTCCTCAGATCAAACTGATGACTGGGCTTCCTGCTCTGAAACTGAGCAAGAATTTCATGAGGAAAAATGGAAACAAATGCCTAAATGTAAGATTTTTATCTATGCTTCTGTGATTATGTTTCTACAGGGATCAAAAGAAGTTACAGCTGTATATAAGCCCTCTTCTAAGAAAAGTCTTCCAGAAAAAAACTTCCCAGCCTTCCTATTACTGATGTTGCTGAGTTGGCAGTGATAACAGTGAGAAACAGCTTCAACAGCTTGCTTTATTTAAACCTCTGCATCAGTAAAACTTCCTCAGCATGTGATTGATAATTGTTCCCCAGCACTGTTGTGGAGCAGGACTGATTACCAAGGGGATTAAAATTCCAGAAACTCTCTGAAGAGTGTCCCTGAGGTCTTCTCTTCAGTCGCTCTGCTGCAAAGCTGGTATTAACAGTGATGGGATTTAAATTTAGTTTTCTTTAGGCAAAATTTCCTGGCATGATCAGCATCTAAGGCCTTACTGGAACCCCTTCAGAAAAGTGTCTGACTTCTATCCAAGGCATAATACAGCTGCAATTCAGGAACATACCTCAGTATAGCAGAGCTTGCTGGCTACAGCTGGAAGGAAAACAGTCACAGAGCAATAGATCACTCTTGTGGACTGAGCATGGGTCTGATTCAACCTTCCCAAATTGCTCCTTCAGCTCTACATTCTGCCTCCAGTTTTTTGGGCCAAGTCATTTTACCACCTCGTAACTAAGTCGGTTCCGTAATTGATAACCAGGGTTTGCATGAGGAGGAGAATGAAACTTAATGATGAGTCAAACTGGATAAATCACTGAACTTCTTTAAATTTTATTATGTCAAAGAAAATATATAAAAAGCAAATATTATTTTTATCTGGCTATGAATCATGTACCCTGTAGAACTGTCTGTTGAACAACTGCTTAGACAGCCACACTGGCAAATTAATCAAGCTGGAGACCATTCTTATTACTGTTTAATTTATAAGCGTAGCGTAGGCAACTGCTTGGAAAAAAAAATAGCAAATTACTTGGTCAAGTGGTGACTCAGTGCTTTTCTTATGCTTGAAAGCAAGGGGAGAAAATCATGTGAAAAATTAATACATTTTCTCATGATAACTAGATATTCAGCAGAAACACTTCGGTTGTATGCTTTTCTCAAGCTATTTGACCAGAATTGAGCAATCATTCACAATAAGTGGCACAAGATGGGCATGTTAAGGTGAAATCCCCTATGATCAGGTGAAAATTATTTTGTATCTAGCTGCATTTGTTTGCACATGTGTTCAACCCATCTACACAACAAAGTTACTAAAGAAATTTAAGCTCTACTATATCCAATGCAAAAATGGCATAATGCTCATCAGTTAATACTGGAAACCTTAGTCCTGGTGTAGCGTAATGAGAGTTGAGGAGGTTGGAATAAGCCCACACCTTCATCCACTGTCTGCTCTCTCGCTAATGCAGCCCAGGACATATTTTGCCTTCATGGCTGCAAGGGCTGGCTTGTGCTCAGCTTAATGCCCTCCAGGACTTCCAGGGCCGTTCCAGCAGAGCTGCCACAGGCACCCAGACCCCAGCATGTTCAGCTATTTGGAATGAATCTGTTCCACATACATCTTTGCTACACCTCATGCAGTTCTTTTTGACTCAATATTCCAGCTGTTGATCTTTGTCTGAATGCTGTCTACTCCTTCAAGAGTATCTATCTTTCCTCTAGGTTTAGTTTTCATCCACCAGCTTGGTGAGGGTACATTCAATTCCATCATCTAGGTCTTTTATGAAAGATGCTGCATAGTACAAGACACATTATCATCCCTTGAGGAACTTCGCTTGTGACCAGTTGTCAATTCACCTTCGGGCCTGTAATCACACCCTTGAAGTTCTGCAGTTTATCAGCATTCCACTCACTGGAGAGGTCCACCTCTCCAGGTCATATCTCACCATTTTGTCAACAAGGACACTATGGAAGACCACGCCAAATACCTTGCTAAAATCAAGGTTGTGTCAAGGTGGTTGTCAGTGTTGCCCCCTTGTTTGAGAGGAGGTACCCATCTTTTACCCTCATTAAGGCTGTCTTGTCTGCCAAACCAGTGTCAGTGCTGTCCTGGATCACTGTGTCCACATGCTGTGCATTGTCTTACCTGTTTTACTGCAATTATAAAGCAAATAAAGCAAAGACAAAAAGAGAGAGGATCCTCACAAATATTTTTAATTCCTTTCAAAAATGTGGTCCTCTAAGATGTCCTGGTTTCCCATTGTTTCCTTTTTCAGTGAGCAGTCCCAGAGGCCCCTGGGGGTCAAGACCTTATCTTAGAAGAAAGCTGGAATGGGAGTTGTGAGAAAATTCTCACTTGCAAAGTGAAGTGGAGGATTTGGGCCTTTTGCCAGTTCTTTGTGGGTATGACGATTTCAAGGCAGCTTGCCATGTCTTTCTGTATAATTTTGTAGCAACAAAAATAGCTTTTGCACTAAAAAAATGAAAAAATTATTTCAAATAGCTTCTCTGAGTGAAGAAAAGAATAAATAAAGCAACACTCAGAAAAGTAAATCTATCCCTACAGACACTAAACCCCTGCACCACCATCTATTTCATTTGGCTGAGTATCTTGAACCATGTTTTTCACTGCTAAGTACTCTTCAGATCTTGCTGATAACATGCTTTATGCTCATAGACCTCCAAACAAAGTAGCAACTATTAGGTCTGGAAGCATAAAGGTAGATCCTGGGTTAGTCCATCTTGAAAATTGCTAATATCTGTAGCTAAAACAGGCAGTCACAGACAATATCAAGAGCTAGTGTGGAAATTTTTTTGTTCCCTTTCTTCCTTTTTTTAAAGAATCCCTCCATATTCTCATATTTTACAACTTTTGCCCCTCACAAAGACATGGTTCACTTCAGCTCCACTTCTAAGTAGGCAAATGCACAATAAGAAGAACACAGACAGTAACGGGTCACATTATCTTTCTAAGGTGCAGAGTAGAATCTTTCAGTCTGTCTTAGGTTTATATAAAATTTATCAACATTTTTATGACTTTCCCTGATCTGTCTTGTTTAATAGCCCACAACATTGATTACAATACTACACATGCTCAGATGCAACCTAGTATGATGATCCAACATAGCGCAGCCGAAGTAGGAGCTGCATAATAGCACCCTTCCTTATTTAATATGTCAAATTGCTTGAAACATTTGCAGAGAACAGTTAATGGTACAAGCCACGTCACTTCCACTACACCAACACATCTTGGGAAATCCATATCTGAGGGCAAAATTTATTCTGATGTAAAGAATCAAGTCTGTACACACAGGTTCACTTTTTTAACTGGTCTTATCCAACTAACACCTATGTCCAGTATAAAATCTAGAGTCAACTTTTTAGGGATGGAATCCCCTTTATATTTAATTGAAATTTAAGGTCTATTAAAATTTAATAATTCATTTTTCTTTCACTGACAACAATTCCACTAGGGTGTCTATCTTTTGTCTTTGTTCCCTTGTAAGTGAGGGAGGATCAGACCCCTTCAAGTCAATCATATGCCTAGAAAATGATCAGAGCAAGACCATACTCCACAGTAATTCCAGTCACCCACCTGTGCAGCATCTTCAGTTAAGTGATTTTTAATTATTCTGTCATTTTTCATGTTCAGACAAGAATCCAATTCTATGAAATTTGCTCTTGAGTATTACCCTAATTTCAAGACAGGCCTACATGTACCAAGGCTACAGAATGAGAAGCAAAATATTCACAGAATAAAACAATAGTTTCTGATACTCTTTGAAGTACTATTTATTGTCAGGCATATCAGGTTTTCCATTGGTGCAGTTTGTGAGGTGTGTTGTGATGGAAATGGCATCCTGAGCTTGACATACTCTACTTCCAAAATGTAAACAGCAGAAGCCACAACATGTTGCTACTCTGAATACTGTTTATTGCATTTGTTTTCACTGAGTGAAGAATGGGGCATTGTCTTTGCAACTTGCTAAACTTTGGTTTTAATAAGATGCAAGAAAGTGAAATATTCTTGTTCATTACCAAAAGACTACACAGGCAGGGGAGCACAATAATATCTGCAGGTTCTAATTCAATTAAAAATCTGTAGATAAAGCTATGGAAACATTTTTAATGATGAAAATTGGAATATTTCTCCCAATTCTACTTTGTTTCATAAGGTAGACTCAAGATCCCTGAGTTCCAGAATAGCTAAAGGTAGTTCACATAAAATTCCAGATCACCTCTGGCAGGTTTCTTTTTTATAACAAAGTTAATTTGGGAATTAGGAGTAATGCTCAGAGTCTAACCTTGTATGATCCACACTAAGAAAAGCCCTTAATTGTCTTCACTGTTGCTTTTGAGAAATGGAGCTCACCTTGGTAACACAAATACAGACTCAGTTCATGAAAGTGCTGGTGCTGCTGTTCACCAGTCTTTCCCCACAGAGCCCCATCCTTACCCTGTGTACTTAGAAATGGCAGACGTATTCTTTTACATAAGCCTTAAGGTTGGCTCAATTTATGCTAATGACCACAAAGTTTGTCCACAAAATCTCAGCACCTGGGGCTATGCAGTACCCTGTGTGAGGCAGCTCTTGCCCTTTGAACCTGGGCTAAGCTGGGAGAAGCAGATGAAGTCTTTTGTGTCCAGTTTGGTGATGGAGTGCACCTGTGCCCAGATCCTCACTGTCGGTGCTCTTCCAGGCAGTGGTTCCTGCAGGCAGTCCTCATCCTTGTGAGGAGGATTAGGCTATGAAGAAATTAGATTCAATCTTGATATTTTTTAAAATACCATTTTCTTCCCTAAGTTGTGCTTGTTGAAGTTGGTTTTTTCCAAGTTCTGGCTGAGTTGTGTTCTTGTATATCCTCCCCTTGGGAAAGCCAGACATCCACCTGTATGTGTGGTCATTATTAGGCCTTGTCAGAGTGCTTTTTCTTCTGACACAAGGTTAAAAAAATCCTTCTTATATATCTGTCAAGTGTATGTTCAGGATTTAAGATATTGCAGTATTTCATTATTATTTAATACTCAAATATTTGTGATCAGTGGCAGCAATATATCCAATAATTTCCGTTTCTTCAAATGCAGCAGGATGCCAATGAGTGTGGAGTCTATGCCCTTGAGCTGCACCCAAGTATTCCTGCAGCAGGCTTATCCAGACTGACTGCAAGTCTTCCTCACACTCACTTCTTAAGGATTAGTAGATTTTATAAATAGAAAAAGACTGTCTTAAAGGTCTTATTAGTTCTGAGTAAATATTTCCAGCATGTTTTTGTGCACCCAAGTCTGCTTCTGCTTATGCTTCCCAGAATAGTAGAAAAAATTAAGCCAAGATTTGTTTCTATTGCCTTTTAAAAAATCACTAATGCTTGGTCTAAATTCATACCTTGGTGTCTATCTAAATGATAGTTTTGAGCACACTGTACGTTTTTTCAACATACTTATAGCTGTTTCTTTGCAAATTGCCCAGTGTCCAATGAATCTGTCTGACCAGATATTTAAACACATTTAAAGCAGACTCTGAGGAAGGTTGCACTCTCAAAAATATTGGCTTAAGACTGTCTTTTCCTTATGAGCAGAATTTTGATGACATGTAGGAAATGGACATATCAACAGTCATCTCAATTTAGATTGCTTAGATATGTGTCAAAATCTAAAAAGCACAACACTCTTCCTGGTGAATTCTACCTTTCTGACTCAAGTTCTCACCATCCCTGACTTTACAAAGACTTATTTTGAGTACCCTGAAGTCAGTGGGTGCTACAGCTTTATTATTTTTCCAAATTAAGAAAGGGAAAAGTGCTGGGGCAGAAAAAAGACAAAACAGGTTCTGTCAAGTATACAGGAGAAGGTGAAAGACACTGTTACCAGGGCCTTTTATTTCCATTTGTTATATTAAAAGAAAATTAAAATACCTTATTACATGACAAGGAGACTCAGAAAGACTAGAACAAACAAAGGAGATTGTGAGTGAGAAGCAAAATGGATAAATAATTAATAATAAAACGGGCTGCTTTTCTCCAGAAGTTGTCTCTCACATGCTGTCTTTGACGCAGTAAAGCTATTATTTTGTTCTTTTTTTTCTCAAAAAATATTGTTTCACTGTTTTAGGAAAAAAAATAGCTGAATGTAGGAAGGTAGGAACTAATTATCTTTCTATAAGCCAAAAACTTTCTCAAAAACAACAACAAAAAATTGTCTCTGAAGAGGACTTTAAAAGAAATATCATCAGTGACCTTTTGAAAAAACATGGCTAGATTAGAGTAGGATTCCACAGGGACAATGTAATAGCTGATAATTAAGGTAGTTACCAATAAATATGTATCATTTTTGAAAAAGGAAAATATATTCCACGTGCCCTCTGCTATAGAAGAACATTTCTGCAAGCCAAGTATGAAAGCAAAGCTGTCAAAATAAATACAACATTATGTTCCAGGTGCACCTCTCTGAATTTACAGCTCAAGCAGTGCATCCACAGCCTGAATGAGAAGCTGGAATTTTCAGCTCTCTGAAGAATAATGTCACAGTGCCCTTGATCCAAAAGCTGCCCACTTGCCTTGGGAAATGCTCTCCCTGCAGTTACTTCAAGCTCTGTGCAAATGAAGCAATCAAAAGATACCAGCAAGAGGTCTGGGAAGGATCAGGGGACCCACACATTGTGGCCATTCCCAGTGTTGCAGGCTTGGGCAAAGTAACGCTCTCCCAGTTTTTCATTGTATTTGTTTTAATCTGGTTTTGTACGTTTGTTTGTTGGTTTGTTTTAATCCTTCTTCCCCAGGCCTGCGCTGTGGAGAAACTCCATTAATTGGCTGGTTCCTACGGATTTGGAGCAAATTTCTTTTTGAAATAAAAGGTTCCCAGGCAAACCACAGCCTACCCCTTACAGGGGAAATGACTTCCTAAAAAGAAGAGGAGCAGATGACCTTCAGTATCTCTGCTAATCTTACTTCTCTCTGTTTGCGCGATTGGCATTTTTATGGGACAGAATAACCTAGTCCAGTTTATTAAGTCCTCCTGTCATTCACAAGATTTAAGTTCACATCCTGTTACAAAGCAGAATTGATTTTATTGTTATATTGGTGTCTTTGAAGAAGAATGCTATTAAGTTTGGTAGGCTTACAGCTCAAAGACACTGAAGTGGACAAGAGAATCAGCTCCTCCATATCAGTATTCTGATTTAAATTATTCAGTTTGACAACAATTTAGGCTGCTGCTCTGCTGAGTCCTCTGATCAATACCGTCTCGCTGTTCTCTCTTTGTACTCCCATCTTCTAGTTTCATCTTTTGCTCTTAGTTTTCCACTTGGATTGCAAAGTCCTTGAATCACGATCATTGCTTTGTTCTTTGTAAAGTGCCTAGAGCAATTCAGTCCTGGTCTGTAACCAGTGTTCCCAAATGGTGTAATAAATGTGTCACAATTACTACTGATGCTGCAGTTGTTATTGTATCCATGACCATACAGGTGATAAATGAATGGCAGTAAAGTTGTAAGCTTTCCCTTTTATCACACAATGCATCCCAGACATCTGCAGAAGGTATTCTTGCTGCCACAGCCATAACTGTTGGAGAGATCCTGTCCCTAGTTCAAGCTTAACTGAGCCTGTGGAGTTCCTACTGAGGCTGTCAGAAAGCTTTCTGGTAATTATATGATGATAAAGAAATTCCCTGATTAACCTGAATTTTCAATAAAGCACCAAAATAGTCACCTATACTCATTGCAATTTTTCACCATCCTAAAGCAAGCTGAATACAGCCCAAAAAGCCAGAGTGTAAAAGGGCAGTTATAACACAAAGGACTGTGCCATTAGTCCTTTTTGCTTCCCCCAAAGGAAGATATCACCAAAATCCTTCTATTTATGCAGGTAATCACTCTACTTTATGAAATCTATTGATTAGGCAACAGTGTAAATTTTTTAATGATTCATTCTTGGTGGGAGGCATTTAAGATGAGTATATTTGCATACATATTATGAACCAAAATTTTATCAAGTTGGATTAATGAAATACATATCCATTTACACACCCTGTAACAAGGTCTTTAGAAATGTTCCTAAGGTCCTACAGTATCTAAATTACTAATGCCCACATGTCAGCTGGCTTCTCCAATCTGACTCAAATCTAACCAAGTTCCCATCATCCCCAGTATCGATGCCCACAAAGTGGCAGCAGGAGGTTCTGAAGGGACCAGCTATGGACTCTAATGGAATTTGGTCCCTAATGTTGGGCGGAGAAGGTAGTGGACTTTCCTGGAAAAGTAAAAGGGAGAAGAAGCACCCTTTGCAGCATCTCAAACTGAGCCTTTGATGTTTGGTACAGTCCTGTGGGGATCTGCCTTGGCCTCTCCTCACTGCTAAGGCAGTGCATGGGGTAGATGAAGTGTGGGTAGCATTATTTTAGCTGAAATGCCTGTGAGTTCTCAGCCCCTCTTGTGAGGTTGTCAGAAGTTTATTGGTAACTTTGCACTGGCAAAAACAACACCTTCGTGAGGCCACAGAAGCCTTTGGCTCTTGTGGCTTATTGTGGTTCACTTCAAAAGTAACATCAAATATCCACTCTGTCAGTCATCAAGTGATGAAGTCAGGTAACCTGGGGAGGTTTGAAAGGGGATTTAGCTGGGAGAGAAAGAAAGAACTCACCGATTATCCACACCCTCCAAAATCCTCATATTCCTTCTTCACAAAATTAATAGTCTGGAGACATCTAATGTTAATCTATTATTACTTTGGGGTTTTGGTAACTTACTGGAAGGATCACTGTGGCCAAGGCACGCTCTGGAAGAATAATTGCCCCATTGTAGTAGTGCTTTTCACCTCTTTTCTTTATATATGACTGAAAACCAAGGTGAATGTTGGTCAACACCTATACTCTTTGAGATACTACACATTCAATAACTGTGCTTCTGTTAGCAAGAGTGGGTATGCTTATGTGTTCCTGTATTTTAAGCCATCTAAGGAGAAGCTTCGTGCTTCCTCTATAGTGTCCTCTATTCCCTAATGAAATCAAGACAAGGTGCTTTATATGGGAAGCTCTTTTTTCATTATAAAATGTACAACAGCTACTAAATGTACCAAAGAGTTCTTTTATCCCTAATATAAAAGCAATTACTTCTTCATGCAGCAGAAGTCCATGGTATTCTTGCAGATGGTTTTGTCACTGGAGTCATGTCAAACCCTTATTGCCAAACGGCAAAGCCAGCTTGTGAGTTAATGATGCATTTGGGGGTTTAATACTCTAGTGACAGAAGGAACCGTAATGAATCTCACTGAACTTCATTTCAGGGCATGAACCTGATATTCAGTGGGTTGGAAATAGTCACCTTCAAGGTTGTCAAACTACTATACTATATTTTGTTCCTGTACACTGAGTTTTTTCTTACCTTAGTTTCTCAAGATGCAGTTTCACTTCAGACTGTACTACTGAAGTGCAGCAGTCTGTCAGAAGTGGAACAACAGGCGCAACATTACTTGTTTCCAGATTCCAGCCCAGAATATTAGTCTAAAAATATCCTTGTAGCAGAGGGGTCTTTAATGAGCTAAACATGGTCATGCAATAGATTTCAGAATGCTCTTTTTATTACCCATATTGCAACTGCAGAAAGATTTAGGGGTAACCAAGGAACATATCCAGTTCCATGATTCAGGTTCATCAGTCTTATTTGTGGATACATGGAAAAGGTTTAGAAGCAACGAAAGAAACTGCACTGTTTTTCTATACCCCTCCCCCTGCCTTTAAGCTACAGAATGCAATTTCAGGATGTATTGGCACAAATGTGTTTTTATTGGTTCCTGTAAGCTATAATGTATAGAAGATATGGCTGCAGCAACCTGAAAAACAATTAGCATCTGTAAAGCAGTCTGTGACCATGAGATTACTTCACAAAATGAAGATTTAACATGCAACTTCCCCTGAAATTAGTTGTGTTTGGATCTGGCTCTTCTGTTGTTTTCTTCCTTTATTGATCCCTTCAGGCAGAAAGAAATGGTGAGTTATCTGATTAAAATGTGTGCAAAACTGTAGGGAAATACTGCACAGCTGTTAATGTCACCTGATTTGATATTAGAAATACATTCAGCTAGGTGTTGGTCAGAGTGTCTGAGTTATTTTAATAGTTAGTTAAATAATTTCAAAAAGGTCCAAGGTAGTGCAAAAACAACAACAGACAGTCCCATTTTTTAAACAGATGGCAAAGTTTAACTCATAAAGCAAGTAAATATTTGTCTAGTTTGCAAAAGTATCATAGTGCATATACTTCGAGGAATATGGATTTTTTTTTCCAAAGGCAGAGTTTTTTGTTATTTGTGAAACACTTGAGGTTTGATAGATTGTTGAAATATTTCACTAACAGCAAGTCTAAATGAGCTGGTGATGTGCTTACAAAGGTTCTGAAAGCACAGGCAAGCACCTCAACATTAATTATTCAACCTAAAATAAATCTGAAAGCTGTTTAATTTTCCTACTGTATTTTGATCCAGAGAAGGTGACACGGCCTGCAAAAGGCTTGTATAGGCTTGTTTGTATATTTGCCATTGCATTTGCCAACTGTGTTTTTCTAACTCTATTATTTTGAATTTGCAGACTTGTGACAGGAAAAATATTGAAAGAGAAACACAGCTGAAACTACCCAGAGTGTCTTGGTGGGATGAAAGTTCAACTCAACATCATTTCAAAACAGGTTTATAAATTGTTACATATTTCTCTGAAAATTGAGCAAATTTATAATCTTTTTCACATTCATTTTACAGTGAAACCAATATGGGGTGGGAGGTTAGTATTGTTACAATGTGCACATGGTAGATTGCATCCATAATTCAATTCATAATTCAATAATGCACATGATGCAAATTTGGCTGTTTCTTGTGGCACAGTGAGAGTAGTTCTGAGATGCATTTTGCCTTCTAGTGGTATTACTTAGTGTAGAGTAGTTCTTTATAGGGGAAACATGCAGGAACAACTCAGCCATTTTTGTAGTCTGAGTAGCAAATTAAATATTTTTCCTCTGTTGGAATGAGAGATGGAGTATGGTGGGTTATTAGTAGCAATCAAATTATTTCCCTGTCAGCACCAAATGCAAGATGTGTGAAAAGAATACCACCACTTTAAGACATTTCAGAGCAGCCAAAATCCCCTGTCCCTGCCTTTATGAATGCACTATTATTTTGTTGAATGAGTACAAAGAGATTTATGGCTCACATCTTGCTTAATGACCTCTATAGGATATTCTATTTCAAGGACACATAATGCTTTGCAAAAAGTCAGAATTCTTCACATACTTCTTCTGTACTGGGTCTAATTTTGCGCTGTTTGTCAACAATGGCTCTCCAAAGTCCTCCCATTGTTGATCTAAATGTTCCCAGAGTGTTCGTAAAGCCAACAGCAGACGTTCTTTTTCCAAACCGTTTGCCAGCTGAAAACAAACAGCTCCTTTGCTGTTTGTCTTTGACCTCTGCCAGGGGTTATCCTCCCAGCACTGTCAGCAAGGAAGGGATCATATGAGGGATCTCTAACCTATTCCAGGCAAAATCAGTCTGGGTTGACTTAGTTAAATTGAGTATGAGCTAGAGTAGATGACATCGTTCAAGACCGATTTGAAAGTGCTCCTACCATACTGTCCAGCAGCAGGACTGAGAGGGTTGTACCTCCATCTGGAGGACAACAATGGACAGTGGGTGTGAGGTCTCAGCCCAGCATCACTAGATATAGATGGTCCACTAACGTCCCCAGGGAGGCACAAAGGAGCACTGCCTAGGGGCAAGGATAGTCATAAAATACTCTGGTATGCCCACGCCACAGGTTATTTCATTCTTCACTGTGCTGGTTTAAAAGTTAACCAGCAGGGGAAATGAACTCAACTCAAAAGAGAGATTATAAGTCAGAATAACAATTTATTAAAATAATACAATAAGTACAATTATACAGACAGACAATTGGTTTTAACCCACAAAGACCAAATGTATAACCCAGCACCCTGGGGCACGAACAAAGTGGTGCTCCTTGCCCCCCCCCCCGAGTCCAAAGTAAAGGGAGAGGGGAAAAACCTGCTGGTGGGAGAGCTGTTGCAGTCTGGTCAAAAAGTGGTGATTGCAGTCCAGTCGAGGGTGGTGGTCTCAGTCTGGTTGAGAGTGGTGAGCTGCAGTCTTCCTCTGGATCCCACAAGTGGTAAAAAGGTTCCAAAACCCCAAGTTTATATATTCTCCAGTTCAGGCGGAAATGCTCAGTCCCTCCCTCAGAGCGGGGAATACCATAAAAGGGTATGAGGACAGGAACATCTTCCTATCTCGCAGGCCTCTACTGATAACAGTTTCTGGGAAATGGCATGGAAGGCTCTAGAATACACAGTTTTGGGTTACACCCATCCAGTGATGAATTGGTCCCAGCCGTTCTAACTAGGACATTCACATATAGTGATCTCAGAGTTACTTTGGTACTGAAATAATATCTTTAAAATATAACTGCACCTTCCCTTTCCAGCTGTCCCATGCTGTAATAGAAAAGACAGGATGTGGGCAGTTCTGGGTTTTGTTGTTTTGTTTGTAAACACAGAGCGTGAGAAGTTCATGAAGATTTTTAGACTTTTACAAGCAATTTGAAAGGAGAAGTGCATTTATTCCCTTGTGTGTTTGTGAATATTTACACAAAGGGAATAAGAGAAAAGTGCATGAATAAATTGCTCATTGTGGGCTATCATTTGGAGTTCCTGAAAGATGTTATTAAAATAGAGGGAGGAATGGGTTATAAAAAATTGTACTTGTAAAAGGGAGTTTCAAATTAAACACAAGTCAGTGAGAGGAATATTATTAACAGATGATGCAGTTATATAATTGCTAGAACTTCTGTTTGAAGACAAAGGGCACATGAGGGAAGGTCATCATGAAAAATATTTCTTTCTAGTGCCCTCTAGACATTGGCTTCATGGTTATGTTTACATTTGCTATTTCAGATTGAGATCATATCATAGATGTTCCCAGACAACAAATAAAGAACAAACACAGTGATAGAATGAGCAACATCTGTGTAAATAAATACATTTTTCCTATGGTGAGTTTTACAAAGCACTCCCAACTTCTGCTATTCACCAATTGTGTTTTGCAAGCACAACTCCAAAGGTGAAAACATTTTATGTGTTCTAGTACAAGCCAAGTTTGTGACTGTACTGACTTTGTTTAAAAAAGGTCACTTCTCTCTTTTTTTTCAAAATTCAAAAAGCTATTTGAGACAAATTACTCAAACAAAATAACATTGCTATTACATTCCCTTAAAATGCTGAAAGTGACAGAGAGAAAGGAAAAGTTGCTGTCTTTTCAGAAAGATTCATACACATTCATTTTATGTTTCTTTTTTCTTCTTTCTCCTCTTACTTTATTCTATGTACAATTAAAATTTGTTCTGTTATAAAGCTTATCTTTTTCATGTCAACTTGTGCTGCCTGCCGTATTACAAAATGCAGTCAGCTCTCAGATTGAAATGGAAGTGAGTTTAGAAAAAACACAGCCAACTTACCTACTCTTTGAGGTTCTTAATAACATTAGAAATATACATGCATCACAGCAAGGTCTTAGAAGAGTGATTTTGTTAAAAGACAATCATCAAATACAGTATGGATTTTTAACAATCAAAGGATAAAAGTGCACTTAACCTTTGTGGTAGCGTTTGCATGTAATGACAAATTTCATCTCAAAGGGCTTGATCTGGCTGCTGCTGAAATCAATGGCAAAACTTCCATGTACTTTGGTGAATAAAAGAACAGGTCAAAAAAGTGACATACCAATTTAGGACAAAGCATTGTTTTCTGCAGATGTATTATAGTCTAGTTTTTGTGTATCTTTAATATTCAGTAGTTGAGTTGGGACAGGAGTAAAAAGCCCACTGCATTCCAGACCTTAATTCCTTTATGGTTTGTAAACATGAATTGTCCAAAATTTAATGCATTTATACATGTTCCATGATAACTGACCCTTTTTTGTTTAGATACCAAGTTATAATTAAAGTATACTATTATTTTGGGGGAAAATTATAAGAGAAACCACTGCAATGAATACTAGTTTTATGATCAAGTGACAGTAGTATTGATGCTGGGGAGCATGACCCACAGCACATCTGGGGCCAGTGTCTGACCAGTTTTTTGCACCAGACTCCAGCTTGTTTCATGAATTGCAGTAGGGACAGAAAGGCAAGACTGGCTCATCAGAGATGAGCAGGTAGTGTGCCTTTCTGATCTTCTCCATCCTGTCTGAAAGCAGTTCTCTTTATTTCATGCGGCTGTTGAATGAGAAAAGATTTCTGATCTGAATATCACTGTTTTCAGAGTTATAAGCTCCGTTTTTCAAGAGGCAGGCTAGCAATGGTCAGAAATTTCCACTCCCAGGTTGTACCCAAGGACTTCAAAGCCCTGCAGTACACTTTGGGTAACAACCTATAAGATAAACATTCTATTTAGTAATAGAAATGGAAATCAGAGTTCTGAAAACAGCCACCTGAGCTCAGTCTCTGGATGTCAGCTTGGGACTTTCTCCTAAGATGTTTTCCAAGCAATTGGATGGAGGCAGACTCAAGCACACATTCCCCTGGCAGAACTGAGCCCTTGCTTTAGATGTTTTTTACTCTCCTGACTTGTTGGAATAGCAATTAAGGGCAATTGTAGCACATGTTAAATCTCCTTCTTTTATTGTGTTCCCTCCTTATTGTGGTCAATGGAAATACAAATGTCACTTTGTCAGGTTTCTTTGGGACACTAAATTCTTTGTAGTGTAGATTCACCATATCGGATTTGAGTTTCCTGCCCAAAGGAACCCATTTTGCATCTGGATGTTTGCTTGTTTCAGTCCTTACATTCTGCAGCTCCAAACTTATTCATGATAATTTGAATGGCTTTAGCATACGCTGGGAATAAATTATGCCTCACTGCAGTATTTAGAATATACATAAAAAAAACTTTACCAATGCATTCACCTATTATTATTCTTAGTACATTGTTACCATTACACAGTAACTAAAAGTGATACAAAAATCTCATAATAGAGAATGAGATTTCTGAACTGTAGAACTGCACCATTTACATCTTTAACTTCATGAGGCTCCACAAGAGTCTTCAGAAGGCATTTCATACGTATGTGCATGTCTAGCACTACTTTACTGCTTTACTTTTAGTTATGCATTACTAATGGTGTACAGGTGGAAAAACTGAGATATAAAGACCCTTTTCAGTTCTGCAGATAATTTTAAGTCTTTTAAGCTGCAGTTTTAGGAACGTAATTAATGTGATTGCTTTTGCACTACATCTGGTGAGTGTGCAGAGATGTCCCAAACTCTCAATAACATCTCACATGGGTTTTGGAAGCAGCAAAACTTCACACTAGTTTCATTTATCCTGAGTCTGAATAGAAAAATTAACCCACACTGACCCACTTGATGTTCAGGTACAGATTCATGTAGCCAGCCTTATCTGTGCAACACTAGCTCAGATTTCTCAGACTTTTCAGGTTTCACTGTAAGTATAGATGATATAACGAGGTGGATACCTAGGCCTACAAATAGTCATTGGGATTTTCAAGTGGCTCTCTCTGTAATAAATAAGTGCTGACAAGATTGTCATCAAATGACGTGCTCAACCTCAGCAAAACAAAATATCAAGTCAGTTTCATAAAATAAACTCTATCAGAGTCTGTAATAACCAAAACTCAAATTGACAAATGGGATTTATTAATGTTACTGAAGAAACCTTTACCTAATATTTGCCTTGTATTTACCCGATACTAGTTCTCAAGTTGCTTTCATTTTGGATCTCCAGTGATTCAGGGAGAAACATGCAAAAAAAGCCTTTAGAGATTTAAAATGACACCAGACCTTTCTAGTTGCCAGCCTGTTAACACTTTTTAAAGCAAAGTAAAACTTTTTCAAAGATGAAAAATTTGAACTTGGGAATGGGAGTCTACTTCTATAAAGCAGTTCTCTCCAAAAGCATACTCACAGCTTACCATGGCTGATGTGGATTCATCAGTGATGTGATTCCACCCCTCTATGTCCACTACCACACACACAAATTTGGCTCTATGCATGCCTCAATTTTATCCTAACTGTTAAAATAACTTCAAAATTACCAGAGATATTACTGTGATTTAATTTTTGTAGGTCGGAGTGCCCGTAAGCACCCTGTGTCTGTCTTGTGCAATGATTTTTTTTTATGTGAGGTGAAAAATGGATGATGTGCAGAATTAATCCTATCTGGTCCTGAAAGAGATACTTGATATTTCATCCTGTCTTATGATTACCGGCTAGGAAAAAAATCATTATTGATTTAATACTCAAAGACTTCCTATTTCTTAGCTGTGTTCTGACGTACATTAAGCAGACCTGCTATGCTAGGTTTATTTATTGGGAACTAAAGATGAGTGTTCATATATTTGAAGAGCCTTGGAGTTGGGTAAAAATAAAAACATACTTGGTTTAGATTCAGATGCAATTTCAACTGAATCCCCCACAGGTAGGAAACAAGGGGAAGTGAGTTTTTCAGATTATACCTTAACTCTCCTGGTTGAAAACGACACTGCAGCCTTACAGCATTTCAAACAACTAGAACAGAGGTGAGGATCTGGGGGAAACAGAAAGCTGAGGGAGCCCAAGACAATTGGCTGAGGTTAAATTGGACAGGACAAATAATCAGAGTGGACTTGTAGTCCCTGCTGTCCATAAATAAGACTATCAGAGTATGATTCTGTAAAGACATGATGACCAAGGTCATAAATCAGGAGTAAGGTGAAATAAATAATCTTTTTTCAACTAATTTAATACACAAAATAGAATAAATTTTGTAAGTGCTGTGTTCACAAGTTCAATCCAGAATGGAATTTCAATTATTTCAGGGGAAGACTCATTCTAAAACATAAAAAAACCCCACAAAAGTACATATTTTTACCCTGTCTTATAAATTTACTACTTATTTTTAAGCATTAATATTTTTGTGGTAGCACACGTATCATTTACACATACTGCTACTGCAAAATGTTGTATTCCATTCACTATGACCAACAGAATCACGATGTTTATAAATCAGCAGAAAAGACTGTGTTCATAAAAAGGACTGTGAAATCACTCAGCACTTCCAGCACTTCATATTTTCAAAGGGTTGCACTCACATGAATAGACAGATTGTAATTGACCCTAACTTTACTGCAGGTTGAGTGATGAAGATCTATCCCTTTAACAGATTGAAAAAAATGGTGGGAGGCTGGAGGTGTGGATATGAAATGAATAACTTTATCTTCCTTGGTAGCAGGACAACCAGAAGAGACCAGATGCAGGCAAAAACCTTTGTTATTTCCACAGCTACAGGATTTCAATATGTTTATTCTTCTCTGTAAAAAATAAAGAATATGAAAGAAAGTGCTAGCATCAGTCACATTTCCAGCCTTAGTAGCTTCACAGGACAGAATATCCATATCTGAATCCTTAAATTCAGAAAGATATTGAAATGAACCAAAGGAATTAGCAGACTTTCTGCATTGCATGTGTAAGTGAACACATGCAGGGAAGTCCAGTTGCTCCTGTTTTCTGAATACTCGAGTGGTTCAAAGAGAAAAGAGGGGTCACTGGCAGCTTGTGCTACTTCAGTATATCTGTTCAACAAAATCTTCACTTCTCCAAACCAGGAAACATGGAGCTAAGATGAAGAACACTCCAACATCTGAAAGACAGGTAACATAGTGGTAAGGTAACTGTAAGAGACATTGCAACTCTATCCCACAGGGCTAAGCGCTGCGGAATCTTTTGGTGCACTTCGGCTCCATTCAGTTGGGAACTGGCATTGTGACCACTGGTTTGCTTTTCTGTACAGATGTCGAGAGCCACAGTTGTTACACAAGAATCTTTGGGTGATTTGCATTCCTCTGGGAAGCACTGGATGGAAAGAAAGTATATTCCACCTAGCACCGTATGCATCCAAGCTCAAAGAAATCAGGTGCATATTACCCCAAAACCTCTAGAGTGCCTCTTACAGGGGCACTGTGTTTCTTCTGTTAGAAGCAGGACACACAGATCTGCTTCCAGTGATCTCTGACTTAAGAAGAATATGTTCAGGAGTGTCTGGTAAAAGTACAGAGCCAGATGACATCATATTTGTACAAGTAAGGGATTTATACTTTCTGAAAGGCAATGTTCATTCAGTAGAAATTTTACCTATAGGTAGCTTATATGCAGAGGCTGAGCATGCCTGAGTTAGGAAACCACTGGTATAACTCCCAGAAAAGTTACAGCTCTGTGTGTGGTTTTTCCTCGATGGCCTGTTCCCAATGTGCATAGGAAATTTACTCAATCTAGGTGACATTAAAGGATGAGAAATGGTCCCCCCAGCACTCACACACCTTGCTAAAGTACAGTAGGATAAGGTCACATATTGAAATGTTGCAATTTGACAGTACCAGCAGGAAGAAAGAAATTATGTCTCATCTCTTCTACTCTCATCTCATCTAATACCTGACAGTATTACAGTGATTATTGCAACTTACACCATGTTAAAGAAAAGACTGGTTTGCCTTCCTCCTTTCCTCTTCCACTATTCCCTGAATATGTAGCCCCTCCCTTTTTCATGTAGTTCTCTTCCTATGCCCGAAATTCAAGTCTGTGGCTAATCCACAACCTAGGCTTTCAGCTACAATTCCTGTTTTTTAAAAAGGCCTGTAAGTGACATATGCCATCTGGGAGAGCATTAAATAACGGAGCGCTCTGAAGACCTTCTAGTCTAGGCATCTTCCAAATTTTGCATATTAAGAAATTCAGTATGTTTGCTTTAAGCCATATTCACTGTCCTTAGTTTCTGAGGGATAAGAGGGGTGGGTAAGGTGATGGTGAAATATGTTTAGTGAAAATTCCTCAGAGTTGAATCTTTATGCTCTGTATCATCAAGGCATAACCCATTTCAAGACATTCAAGTGATTTCACAAGTTTTAGAGCAACTTGTCATGGTTTGAAGCTCCCAAAAATCCAATTCTTGATTTCTAGCCCCCCTCCCACATCTCAACCCCATGTGAGATGGGTTTTCCAGACAAAAACACAAGACTCAATATGGGGGGAAAGGAATATATTACAGGACTGTACAAATAAATAAATACTTATACTATAATACATTACATATAATCTTAACTCTATTTCTATCTCTACCATGACAATGGGCCAAATCTCTTCTGCCTCCAAATAAAAGTCCAGGAGAGAAGAAGAAGAAAAGACCCCTTCCAGTCTCTCAGCAGCAGGTCTCTATAGGCAGCAGGCTCTCTGTGTCTTTCATGAAGCAGTTGCAGCTGGATCCTTGCCAATGCACACGAGGGGGGTCTCCAAGCCCCTCTCGGCCCCTCGACGCCAAACAAGGGGTCTTTCCGTGGGCTGCTTCACCCCAGACAAGGTTGCATCACCACGGTCATATCACGAAGCACAGGGGTCTTCGTGACGGTCTGGTATCCTCAGGGGAAATCAAGCCCCTGTGCAGAGCTCCCATGCTCTGACTCAAAGATGGCTGCCAGCTTCTCTGAAGCCTGGCAGCAGTTGGGGGGGGGGGGCCAAGGTCACCCCACACACACATTCCTTTGGCCGTCCTGGCTTAGCCCTCAGGAGGCCATGAGCTTCTTAGCTCCTCTCAGCAGTGCATACCGCACTCCAAGACTCTTCAAGTGAGTCCAATCATCCTCCTCTCTCTCAGAGGAGTCTCCAAGGGAGTTTGGGGGTTTTGGTTGTCCAGTTCTTACCCCGAAACTCTGTCTCTGTTGCTGGCTCTTTTCTCTTTTCTTCAGACAGCTCTCTGTCTGCCCCGGCTGCATACCGGCTTCTGCTGCTCCTTCGGTCCTTATCAGTTGGCTCTTTGCCACTGCTCTTCGGACGCTGCTGTTCTACTGCTGCTCCGTCTGCCGCTCCCAGCGTCTC
Organism: Neopelma chrysocephalum; assembly: GCF_003984885.1. Lineage (NCBI taxonomy): Eukaryota > Metazoa > Chordata > Aves > Passeriformes > Pipridae > Neopelma > Neopelma chrysocephalum. The sequence goes on along the minus strand of NW_020897695.1, from coordinate 5,043,539 downwards.
CCACTGCTGCCTACAGGGGAGAAAATTCCCCAGCTCCTAGCCACAGGCACTCAGACCAGCTTCAACACCATTCCAAGTCCTCATAGGCCCCCAGCCGGGGCTGGGGGGGGCAAAGCCCCCAAGGGGCTTCTCGTGGCCTCACCACAACATGGCCACCTCTTCTTCTAACAAGTACCACTGCTTCTTTTCCGGTCCAGAGAGATATGTTTATATTTTGCAGGAGCACTGATTGGGTCAAACCCCAAGGGTCACTACCCCCTGGGGGTTACCACTTTTAGCTTCGGGGGAAAACCTGGTTCAAACCACTACAAACTCTTCATGCAGTCCTTGAGAACAAGATTTTTCAGGTGTTGCTAGCTTGTATTTTGATACTTCTTTTCATATGTGATAAGCAGACAATGATCCCAAAAGCTTGTCCATTTTTTTCCAGAAATACCAATTCCTTTAGTACATGATATTACTTCTCTCTACAGCTTTTGTCTCCAGCTACATGAGAACACACACTGTGCCCTGATGACCTGCATGGCTTGCCAAGGTAAAAACTGGTCTTTCACCCTCAGGGGAAATTCTCATCTCTTCTTTTCTGGGCCATCAAGTGATGGCCTCTGGCTGACATCAGACATGTCCACACCACGGACTCCTCAGGCTCAGGCTTCCAGCACCGCAATCCATTTCACCATTCAGCACAGCCAGACTTATCTATATGGAATGCAGAATGCCTCAAATACCCTACAGAAAGTCTTAGAACATATTACATGAAATAAATGGCCTTGAAGGGTAAGGAAACAAAATTCCCAGTGCAATATACCAGAAGCGAGGCAGAGGGTGCCTCTCGGGTACACTATTGATTATACAAAGATTATATTCTATCACTCTCTAGTTAACCACAACCAAAATATTTTGACAGAAGAAGACTACAGTGATTTTTTTTTTCTGTTCTGTACCTAGAGTCTCTAATCTGAATTACATTTCTTATTTAGTTCCTGGACTGTAGAAAGATAACATGGTAACCAGATTTGAAATGTACTGAGACTGATGAAAAGTGAGCAGAAAAAAACCTTTTATTTTTTTCTTTTTGATTGAGTTTGATATTACAGGAAGATCTTGGATGTGAATCAGACAGGTAATTTATCTGAATGAGCTCCTGGTCACAAGTGAGTTGTTCACAAGTAATCAAATACAGCATGTATTTGACATACTATGCATACGTGTAAATCAATGTCATCTCCTATCCCATTCCATTGCAACAGACTTGTTTTCTCCAAAGCAGTGTAGTAGCTGTCACAGTGTGCCAGAACACATGGGAATGTTATATCTGGACATAGAAATAAAGCCCAACACTTCAGAGAGTGTTATCTTACATGCAGACATCAGAAATTGTGTATCTGAACACTGGAAAAATTCTCTATTTTAGGGGGGGTTTAATGTGCTATTATTAAGAAGTTAATGAATTAATAAATTAATAAAATTAATAAAACAAAACAACTATTGGTAATCTATTGCTAGAACTTACTATTAGCAATAAAGTATTGATAGAAATGCTTATTAAAAACAATCTCCAACAAAATTCCACTCTCCTCTGTGTCCCACTGTCAGTACCTGGCGAAATGTCTTTCCTTGTTGCAATGCACACTGGGACACATAAATCACTTCTCCTGGAACTTGTGTACTAATCCTGCCACTAGTATATTCTCTCTCCAGATTACCAGTGCTGTTTTGCTGAACTTCCTCAATATTATGGGGTCAATTGGGGATGACAGCCCTCAGCAGAACAGAGGGAAATGAGAATGGCCAAGAAGATCAGTTCAGCTGTCACAACCTTTCAGGTTTCTGATTCCTAACCCAATCTTACCTACACCAACACTTCAGTCTTATCTGATGTTTACATTACTGTAGAAATACTGAGGCAAATATTTTCAATGCTAGCTCCAAAATGGCAATCCACAGGAAGATTATTGGTTGCTTCAAAATCAAAACCCACTTAAGGATCCAAAAAGCCTTGCCAGACAACTTGACCATTTTTCTTTAAGAGGAAGCATTTTTACTGCCACTACAGGTGGAAATACTTCCTGAGCACTGGATAAGAAAAGAAAACACCTCAACATTTCCAGCAAAGCACGTCTTTGCTTTTAGGAAAGCATGTAAAGAAGGTGAATGTGAAAAGCCCTAGAGTGAAACCCCTACCTTGGAGAGTTTTGCATGTTGCAGGGAATGAAGTAGGGGAAGAAAAGTAGAATCTGCAAATCATCTCTATGAGCTGACAGGAACACCTCCCAACTGTGGACACAGAGCTCGCTTGCAATTACTTAACTAATAACACCGATATTTCCAAAGTGCAGCTGATTTCCAGAAAGTCCCACCACATGTTCATTGCTTCAAACAGGGTGTATTGTGAATTAGATGCCAAAAAGTCATCTGAGTCTGTCCAGAAGAGACTTGGAATTTGACATTATCCTTTTATCTCCTTTGGCAATAGTACTGCAATAATTATAAAAATCTTTTCCTCTATAGCTAACAGATAGGCTTCAATACATACTCTGTGATATATGCAGATCAGCATATACAGATTTCACTCAATATGCCTCATCAAATGCAAATATTTCAGTCTACAGATCTGCCCCTTGGATAGCAGAGGTTGACCAAGGGCATCACTGAAAGCAGCATGTCTGCAACCTCAAGAAAATAAAGAATCAATGAAACAATTAGCATATTTTTCAAATGATGCTGTTTAGTTACAAAGATTCAATATTTGACCTGTGTAAAAAATGTAATATTGACAGGGATTTCCAAGACGAGGCAGAAGAATAACTCTTTGGGGCCTTTGGGTAGCACTAAACAGCTCCTCTGTCAAAGATGCTTTGAGGCCAGGAAGACTCAAAGCTGCAGATCTGGAGGAACTCAGAGCCTCTGATCAAGGGTTGTTTGGGGTTTTTTTGTCAAAACCAGAGTTATCTCTTAGGTATTGAGGCAAGGAACTCTGTCAGGCTATTTTGCTCAATTGCTTCACTGACCAGAAATACAAGGTAGTGGGAGAACCAAAACTAGTGTTTTCACTGTCTCTTCCCTCTCTTCTCCAAGGTACTGGGCACATCTGCTCCTTTGGACACACCACACACAGCTTTTAGCCCTCTCAGTCTCTTTAAAGACCTAATCTCCTACTTTGGACAATCTTAGACCATTCCCTCCTCTTTGATCATGCTTCTGTTCATTCAGTATCTCCAAATATCTGCATATCGTGTCAATACCGAGTCAAAGGGGCACAGTCAGAAAAGTTCCTCATGTATCAAAGCATTTCTCCTGACAAATACAATAAGACCATTCAATATAGGGGACACTGACTCTTTTGGGGCATTTTTATAACCCAGTGCAACAGAAAGTTAGATTCCTAAGACATAGCACTTAGTATTACAGCAATAATGCTTAATTTTCTCACTCCTTTTTGTTAAAGAATTTTTACTTTTCAGAAAAAAAATATTAAAAAGTAACTTGGAGCACATGAGATCTATGAAAACTGGAAAATGATAGCTGAGAGTCAATACTGTGTATATTGTACAGAAATTACCTCACATTCAGGGTAGTTTTGAAAAGAATGCTGAATCTTATTTTCCACTTCAATAAACTTTATTGAACAGCAATATTGTTTTGTCTCAATAAATTTATTTAATGTTCAGGCCCACGCACTACCTCTGCCCAGATCCAGTGTGTACCTCACCTTACATACACTTTTTCTACAGCCTTAGTGTGAGCAGGGTGGATCAAGGGATTATAAATTGCAAAGAAACATGGAGCACAATGCTAATGTTTGGTCTCCTTTTGTAATGCACAAGAAAAACACCCAGGCTTACGTCAAAATATTTTTAAGTGATTATTTTCTTTAGTGGAAAGAAAAAGTGTAATGGAAAATGGCACCCCTCATTGAGAACTCAAACAGCACTGAACTCCAGAATCTAAGGCATGTGCGCTGATTATCAATGAATTATCTGAGATTTTTACCCTCCCCAACCCTTGCAGAACTGTGCTTTGCTGATAATCATTACATATGTCTCTTTAGATTTTATAGGGATATGTATATAGAAATGGGACTATAAATAAAGAAGAGAACACAGCCTTGAGGCAAATATAGTCTCTTGCATTAAACTGTGGGATACTTCTGCTGAAGCAAAGTAGTCATTTCCCAATTATTACATTAGTGCAAGATAAATATGAGTTAACAGAAGGATCCAGCTGCCAAGCTCAAAAACAAGAGGCAACATCTTCTCATAGAGATTTTCCTGCTGCTTAATTCTCCTGTCTTCTCCTGTGCAAACACTCACCTTTTTTAATGAGGAAATGGTCCATAAAGCTGCAAAAATGAAAAATGAGATATATATTCAATTAGCTGTAGTACTGTTGGCATGTCACTTCAGGTCAGCTGAAAAGCTTTGAAAAGCAAGACATTTGTAACTTAAAGTAGAAAATCTGAATGCAAACTCAGCTGGCTTAACTGTGAAGCTCTTCTGGCAAACCACTGAAAAACATAATTGAATGCAGCCCTCCTGGGAAGGAACCCTAATAAACTGGAGGACAACACGTCTACTAGCATTTTGATTTTGCCTTTACAGTGCTCAGGTCTGTGTGCGATTACAGTAGTAAGTTTCACTTACAGGAATGATTACCCTATGCAGTTATAGGCAAGGGCCTGTTTTATCCTCCCCCCTGCAGCTAACATCCATCAAAGAAATAGCTTTCTATACATAGCCTGCTTGCCATGAGTTTGTTTTCAAAGGCTGACCATTGTTTTATGGGCACAGGCGACACCTGAACAATTTACTCAGACTTATTTTTGTGCTTACAACACATACCAAGATAACAAATGTGATGAGCTTCACACCCGACCGAGTGGCTGCTGTGCAGGCAGAAAACAGAGACAAATTTTAGCTGCCAGCCAGTACTGCACCTGCAGGAACACTAGTTATGCCAGTGACATTATGTATCTACACAGGAATAAAAGGTGAGGTCCATTGCTGTAGGGGAACTGTAAGTGAACACATGGTCTCAACTCACTACCCATGCCAATCTACAACCAGAATAATCCCCCTGCAGTCAATATCGTTACAGATACTTTATAAATACTAATTTTTTTGAGCTGTTTATTTGCCAAATCCAAGCATACTTGTGCCAGCAACATCAACTCAGAAAAATACTGGCACCTGTGATATGATTCAATGCAAATCCCATCTTTGCACAGATTTTCCCGGTTAAGGGAGATAATTGTACCAATGCACTCAGTAAGGCTCCTGATATTCTATGGCATGTTTTTAATTTGGGTTCTCCCATTGCACCTGACATAGCCACAATCTTCACCCTTCAAAACAATAGGGCCAACATGAGACAATTCCCTTTCCATGTTGAGTGATGCTGATAGCTCAGGAGATGAGAGCATAGCAGAGCAGTTGCACTTGGGTTAGGCTGTAAGAAGCATAAGTATAGTACCTGAAAGAAGATACAGATCTTTTACATTTGAATTTGTTTCCATGATCAGTTTAAATGAACCATGCACAGCCACTTAGCTAGAAGGAAGCAAACTTCAAATTCGGATTCCAGCTTGCCTGCAGATTCATGTGATTATAACCTGCCATGAAGGATTGCTAGAATCAGCTTAGACTTCTGCTGGATTGTATCTGAGAATCCAGCTCCTGGAAGGTACTCTGTATAATTTCATTTAGGAAAAGTCTCCAACATCTTGATTTAAAGAAAAAAGGCTAAACAAATTCCTTCTTGCATAAAGTGGTGGTAGAAGGTAACTTCTGGTTTAGCCTATGACACAGTTTATCACATAGGTAATGATTACTGACTGTATGTCAAAATGACACAGGCACATTTAATTCAGGTTCAGCGGGGATCAGGTCCTTGGGTTCAATAAAACCTTTGCTGGCACAGACCCAGGCTAAGGAAAAAACCATAGTGACTCAGTCACCTTTCCTGTCTTAAGGGCAGCTGCAGGTCAGTGTAACCCCAGCAAATTGTGGTCATTCTGGCAGGTTAGACAAGGCTTACTAAGAACAATGCACCAGAAAACTAAGTCAAAGCATGACCAAGCAGTATGAGATGAGAATCAAGCCTACTTTCTTTCTTCCCTTTGTCTTACCTTTTTGTGTCTCCCAAACCATATTCAAGGCATTAATCTTGCCTGAACTGCAGCAACCTTCACTTTTCTTTGTACTATTGAAATCCCTTACCTTTGCTCTGTTTTTTTCCACGTTAGTTCTTACAATTAATCCAGTTATTTCAGCATTTTTCCCTCTTTCACTTGTCCCAATTATGTTAATGACTATGAACATTCCAGAAAAAGAAAAAAAAGATACACCTGAAGTGTTTCAGACAGTCTGGCACAGTAGTCCCTGGAGATGGTTTTAGATGTTACAGATTGGGTGCACATTTTCCTGCCATGGTGCAGCACTAAGAAAAACAAAATCCCAGCTGGCACAGACAACTCTGTTAGAGAACTGAAATTACCCTGTGCTTTCTCAGGCAATGCTATGGATGGATCTGACAGTGACTGTTATATTCAGGGTTACTTTATATGCATTTCTTTCACAAACAGCGACAGTAGGACTGTATTCTATCTTGAATACAAACCAAAAAAAGTCACAGCCATCTATGTTCTTGCTTTGTTTTTCATTCAGTCCTATTCTATACCCAGTTCTAGGAAACCATTTAATAGTGCCAGACTTCCTGCACTGACCACACTTACATTGTGTCATCAGGCTTTACTGAGCGTGCAACCAGAAATGCAGAACACTGCATTCTACATATAACTGTACTTATTGAGAAAGGTATTTTAAGTGTAATTAATCAGAAATTTAAAAGATAAAGAAATGGTTATTTATAATGCTTAGGAAATGCTTAGTAAATTGCTAAGAGTCAGATCTTTGAAGGCACTGTCAAACAGGTTTACTTATTATTTAATAAGCCTCCGTGAAGATTATAATGGTTTTTAATACTCAGGCAATCACATGGAAGATAGAATGGCTGGAACAAATCAGAAACAGGCAGTAAACTGTCATATACCATCTTCAAGAGAATGATAAGAAGCCAGGAGAATGAGATCAGCAGCAGCATCACAAAAGAAATATTATCATGGAAGAGAATATTCTAAATAGCTCTGAGCCAACAATAAAGAAATTAAGTGACCAAACACAAGGTTGAAATCTCTATTCAGAAATTCCCAATCATAATATGAGATAAACCTCTCACTCACACACTTGATCTTTCCAGACCGAGCAACTGTTCAGGAGTGCTCTTGATTTTGAGTATGAGGCAACTGGGAAGCGGACCACAGATGGAATAGGTCAACTATAGCTATAAGCCCAGCTGCATTCTGCTGAAACCTCTACAAAGTCTTTGTTGAAATAAGTGGATCTGTGCCAATTTGCAGCAGCTGAAGGCCTGTCTCTGCCATTTTATACATCTCGAACATTAAGAGCAAGCCAGATTTCATCATATGTAAAGACAAAAGCATTGACAAATAATTTAATGAATTAAGTTCATATTCAAAGAGAAGTAAGGCTATGAAATCAACCTTTCATTTGGGAACTGGTCAGCCAGAGAAAAACATGACCAAGCCATTGAGTAGAAATGGTAACAATCACCAAAAAATATTTTAATTGGCTCCAATGGAACTGAAAAATTGAAACAAACATGTTTAGTTAATTTACTAGCAACATTCAGAGTGTGCCATCTGTGTCTGATTCATAGAATCCACTCCAAGGTATACAGCCTAACTTAGCCTGAAAATTTTTGTCTCTCTGTTGCAGTCACCTTCTATACAGTTGGGGGAAAGTGTTGTTCTGCTTTTGTTGTTTTTTTGGTTTGGGGTTTTTTTTTCCAGTTCAAGAAAACACTAATTAAGTTTTCCTCACAAGTATGAAAGTTGAATCACATTCCCCAGAGTTTACTGAAATCAGTGAATGTTTTAGTTAATACAGGTAGATTTATTGCTTTTAATGGAACAAAATAAAAGTTGGCTATTTTCTTCAGTTTCATGTAACTTAAACAGTCATAGGCCAAAACACAAAGACTGTTTCCTTTGGGTAACAGTTTCTCTAAATCCTAAATGCAAAAGTTAAGGAACTCCTTCCTCTTTTTTTTTATTTGTACAGTTACTCTTGGGATGATACTCAGTTGAAAATAGTCCAAGCCAAAATAAACAACATATATTTTACCAAAAAAAAAGATGTGCTATACTATGACACAACAAACTGCAATACTGTCTCCCATTTCCATCGCTCTGCACATTAAGAAAAATAAGAGGTGCATTTTGCAGAGTAGCCTGCCTGAACGGTACTGCAGGGGCAGGCAGTATTTTTGAACCTAAGACAGGAAAGCAAAATATAAAGTCAAATATCTTCCCCTTTGGATGTTCTAAGCAAAGTCCCATTAGGCCTAGGACAATAACAGTTTCAGACATTATTGCTTAGGAATTATAAATTTATGCACAAAATGTCTGTTCTATTACTCATACAACAATGCATTGCATTTCTAAAAACAATTCTGGATCAATGGTCAATAAAGATTATCAGAAGGTTGCAAAGGTGTATAATCAAGCTTTTATCTTGCCTTAGTAACTTCTAGGCAATTAATATTTCATAACATATGTTACGAGGATTGGGTTTTTTTCTGAATTTGTGCCTAATGCAGAATTCTCTAAAGTGAAATATTTGCCAGTGGCAATCTCTTTCATACAATATTAGCATATCCAATTCTTCCCTTGTGGGATGTTTCAGCATATAATATTAATTCACAATTAGGTAATGTACTCATTTTAGCAATCTCCTGTGTTCTCATTAATTAAAAACCTGGTACAATCACTTGTAGCCTATTCCATTTACTTGTTTTGTTTTGACTTTTTTTTGTTTTTCCCTTTCCCCCCCCACCTTGTTTCCAGAGTGATGCCGCTTTTTAGTAGAAAACCTCTATCAATGCCTGCCCCATGTTCAGCAGTCATTCCCATATATGGATCCAAAAGCTTCAGGCAGTATGGTATTATTTTATCTATATTAATATAAATATAGCTTTAATGTAACAATAACTTTCCTTTGCTGTAGGATTTGTTCTTTGGTCCTTTTTTCATAATCGTATCCTTTTTTTACTTCTCAGAACCAGTCATGACATTTCTGCAAAATTGTATTCTCACTAAAATTCTCAGGTGAGTTTTACAAATTATGACCTGCTCACTTCCCCATTATGTAGATAATTCTGAGTTGTTACTTAAATCTTCAAACACTTTGATTGAGGAGATGAAATAATCAAGTATGAGGCACGAAATACTGGAGAAACATCCTTCAGTACATTCCACTATATGTTCAACTCTCATGAAAAAAGAAGGGAGTCATTGTAACAATTGTTAGATATATAAAATAGTGGGTGAACAAAGATATAAAACCTGTGTCAGCTCTCAGAGTTTACAAACTCCTATTTCATAGTTACTGCAGGCTGGGGCAGATTCTGGTATTAAACCTCAAAGTTTGATCAGAATTTTCTTTTAAAAAGGTCAAGACATTCTGGAGCATGTTACTGAAGGGTATTTTATTCCTTTTCTGTAAGTTAATGGTAAAAACTCTATTCCTTTCTATATTTAATGGCTTGCCTGTAGGATTTCTTTTGCTAAAGCCCTTATTGCCTCAAGTTTTTATGATTAAACTTTACATCAGTGGTTAAAGGATGGAACAAAATATTTTAAATATGAACTTCAGTAAAATAAAATACAACTTTTTGTAAAGGAAAGTAATTATCAGGGCAATATTTCACTTACACCTTACCAAGCCAGAATGCAAATCCCTTCAAAGGAAATTTTATTTGTTGAAATGTTTGTGCTTATTGTGGCAGCACTTTTTTAATTTTTTTTTCCTTTCAGGATGCTTTTAAAACCAAATTCTTGTGAACTAATATCAATCATGCTGTTCCTATTTATTACAAAAGGAATCTTGAATATTGCATATTCATGACATATAGGTAGACAGATTAGCTTGTTTTTCTGAGAAAAAATGTGGTAGAGCAAAACTGACAATGGGAGACAAAGAAAATTACAATGGCAAAATTGATTTTTCAGCTGAAAGAAAACAAGTTGAGAAACCAGATAAGAGGCAGATGGAGAATGAAAGAAGACAAAGGAACGTGGCAGTAGATATTGTAAAAATAGTTGAGCCTGGAAACCCCAATACCCAGAGTCTGTATGCTTCTGATAAAGCAGATGAGGCTCTAGAAGAGAAGAAATAAAATAATATGTGAGCGGGTTAAAGAGAAAACAGAAATATGCAGACTGAGGGGCCCACCAAAAATCAGATTCATCTTTAAAAATTGCAAGCCAGAACATCTCAGGAAAATTAATGAGAAACACAGGCATACAATGATGAGATTAAAACCAGGGAAGCAGTAATAGCAGTATGTACTTTGGAGAAATTGTGGACAACTCACTAGCCATGAATTTGCAATGTAATATGACAGAGGGGGGACATAAAATCTACGTTAAAAAACACAGGCAACTAATCACAAAGTAGAGAGAAAACAGATCCTTATCTATGTGGCTCTGCTACAGCTGTATCTGGAGTTAATTAATTAATTAATTAAGGGTACCTTATGACCAAAAATATACACATGCCCTGAATAGAGAACTGGGGAAAAGCAAAAATATAAAACACATTACTGGGTTAATTTGGGCTGGTTTATGGGACTGAGTGGGACAGACTTATGAGGAAAGATTAAACAAATACAGTATGGTTTAGACACAGTTGGGGGAACTAAAGTAACCAGGTACAAACTGGCATAAACACTAGAAGCAGAAAGTACAGTCCTTACAAAACCACTGGAGAAGATTCCAGATATCTAAATGTCCTTTTAGAAAATTACCTGACTCCTATGTTATTGTACAGCCAACAACACAAATTTTCTGTTCAAAGCCCTCAATCTGGTTCTTATTTCAGCTATACTAAAAGCACTAAACTCTCCATGATCTCTCTTGGCAAGCAGTTCTTCCCCACCCTCAGTAATTTGGAGATATCTAAAAACAACCGAACAACACACTTTTCCAAGGAAAGGAGGAGGTTTAGGGTGGAGGAAGACCATAGACACAAATAGATGTAAACAGTTCAGTATTTATATTCATGAACACTGAGTCAGTAAGGTATTTGCTGAGCCCCCTCAAGCAGTGTCCCACAGAGGGTGGTCCCACCCACCTCTTTACAAACTGCTCAGCTTTACGCAGACATATCTCTGAGAGCTTGAATGAGGATGCACAGAACCAGCTCACCATCAGTATTCATACTGTGCCATCTGCATGCCTCAGCCGCTAGCCCAAAGTCCACAGGTTCATTCAAGTGAAGCCCTGCAAAGCAGCAAGACTACACTGGAATGTGATGAACTGGAGGCATTTCAGTTCAGTATAATTTTCCTGGGATTCAGCTTTGCATAAGGACTTGCTGCAGGTTGTCTTCCTCTGACTCCCTTGGGCTGAATGCGGCTCCACTGTAGCTTGCAGCACGGTGTGGGAAGAGGCACTGAGACAGTTTCAGGACAGTCATGGCTGCTGCCATGGCATCATCAGCTTTGTATGCAGTAGTCCACTGAACCAGCTCCTGCAGGCTCTACAGGAGGTGGAAGTAGGGCATTTGAGAGAAGGTAACTGAAAAGCAAGACTGTGGCTGACTGTATCATCTGATGAACACAGCAGAAGACACAGCTTCAGGAAACTTCAGCTTCATACCAAACCCACAAAAAAACCCCAACACCACATTTTCAATGTACACCAGAATTTTCCAAAACTCCCTTGTCATGCAGGTTTTGCTTACCTCCAGAGTCTCAAATAAGTGGTTTGTAGTTAGCCCTGCAAGTAAACACAAAGGTCTTTACATGCCCCTTAAAATGATGCTTGACATCTAAGCGTCAGAACTGCTAAATTCCCTCAGCAGGTCTGCTGTTGGGAGTTGCAAACAGTGCTTCTCCATCTTAGGAAAAAAAATAAAGGAAGGAAGATTACTCTGTATCCACAGCTACATCACTACACACCACATCATCAATACCATGTCCCTGAGCACCTGAGAGTGTCTGACATATTTTGGAATTTTAATGTAACCCATCAGGGAACATCCGATAGGTAAAACATCTGGAAATCAAAAATCCACAGAGAAGTGTAATACTCAAGTGAGGACTGCTTCAATTCTCATTTTTGTCACACCTTTATGTATTTTTAAGCACATTTCTACCTTTAAAGTTAGCTCTGCCAAACCTGCTGTCAGTGCAGTTTGGTTATTACCCATTCCCAGCTGATGCTATCAAGCTGACCTGTGGAGAGGCAGGGCTGTCAGGGTAAGCGGATTCCAATGTACAGTAGTTGAAATAAAAAATGATAGGGGCGGTACACCGGAGAAAACTGTGATTATATCATCACTCCAGTGCCCATTATGCTCAGCAATTTCTAGCTATTTGAAAAACTGAGATGTCATTTCTACAACATGAAAGTTTTTTCTTGAATGTAATAAAATCCACCATTTTAATTGCTTCTCAGGACCTGCTCACTAGACTGTTATGTAAATAAACATTTCAGGAGATTATGTACCTCTATCAGACTTTTAATTCATAATGTTAAGCTATATTGTTTTGGACATGACAAGCACTCAGCGACTCCTTTCTGTGTCTACCAACAACCATGGCATTGGGATTTATACTGGAGACTATCCAAAGCCAATGAAGTGCTCAGGCTCCTGAATCTCTCAGTTTTGGAAATCTTGCAAAGACTGGCTCCGTACTCTCCTTCCACTCCTTGGACTAGCACAGAAGTACAGCAAAACTGTACTTTTAGCACTTCTACTCTTCTTCTGCAACTTGAGAGTGTAGTTAACTGAATTATCTGAACCTTAGATAGCTTTTCCTTTGAAGATTTTTTTTGATATCTTATTTTTCCTGGACTAGTTCTTCCTCCATGAAGTCCTAAAACACATGTAAATTGTAAAAGTGAATTTCACCATCTATCTGTACCAGATTGGTAGAACTTAATAGGGAACTGCTTGGAGGCTCCCCATGGATTACACTGGGCTTTGCATTAGATCCTGAAAAAGTCCAAACCCCTCTTTTTCTCTTCAGCCAACTTCCACTTCTAGTTTTGTGTCACCCAGATCATGAAAAGAGAACTCAGCCCTCCTGAAGGAAGAGAACCCAGGAAAAGCAGCCAGGGAAGAGATCTTGATACATAAATGCTCTTGAGGAGCAAATATAAAGCAATTCTTTCATCTTTGACCCAGAGGCCCTTAATGAACCTAGAGGGAAAGCAATGTTTCTAATTCATGAAATACGTGCTCAAGAACTACCTGAATGCTCATGTATGAGCTATGACTGCAAATTAACTAGAAAGCTGGCTCAATGTAATGAAAAACAGTAATAACAAAATCCAGAGCAGGAAAAAAATGTAAACCAGTCTTACCAAGACACGGATAATACAAATGCTATACAACAGAACAGAATGAAAGGACAGACTGCAGATGCAAAATACACTTAAATATTTTTAAAATTAAATGGACAACAGAAATTATTCAATCTATGCCTGTAAGTTACAAGGAAAGGATGTATATAAAAATATTTACTTGTGTTTGTGGGAGGGAATATTTGCAAGTAGTGCCTCACTGTAGTGCCTCCCTGGTGGCATTAGTTTTTATCAGAAATAAGACATGATAAACCAAGCTTGAGCAATTTTAGATTTGAATCAAGATTTAGAGATAAGAAGCTGACTCTTTGCCAGTTGAGACTTCACTATCCCAAATATATTCGCAAGGGAAGACAGCAGATTGTAGAAAGAGACTAAAAAATATTTTGTTCTCTTTCTTCCTAATGTTACTGGCTTCAGCAAAGTTCTTCCTAGTCTATTCACTGTTAGTGAGAAAGTAGAAGGAAGCATCTTCTAGTTAGTTGCTGAAGACATGTTTTTCACAAAAGAAGGTGAAATGTGTCTATTACTTGAGATTAATTTTATTCTGACCTGTTAATCCTCACTGGATTATGGGATTCTTTGTTTATGTTCTTCTGTACTCTGCTGTAACTGTCATGGATTGAACCCCAAAGTTCCACTCATTCTAAAAACCTAACATTTAAAGGGAAATGTATTTGTACCTTGCTAAGGCTCTGCTTTCCCCTAGTTTTCTGTGGTGAACACTGTAATACGATGAGCATTCTAGACTGCACAAAAAAAAGAAGCCCCGAGCTTTTCTTCTTCATTTTCTTGAGTTAATGTGGTAGCCCAGAAAAAGATAGAAAGGTAACATCAGCAACCAGAAGATAGCCTCTTTTCTATGTTATTTGATGTTTATCTTCCAGATGAGCCCACAAGCATGACCAAAAAGGTTCACACTGCTGTTCTTAGCCCAGATCTCCAAGTTATTTCCAGATACTAAGCAACCTACAGTCATTGGGGAGACTTTCCACTTCCTTTATACTCTTTTTTTTTTCAAGATCCAGTTTGAATTTTTAACTTTAGGAAATGTTAGTACACAGATTCCAATGTAAATCTCCCTCAGTCACTACCCAGGAGATTCTGGTACCCTAGAAATTGTGAAGCTTTGAGCAAACCACTGTGTAAGAGAATCCTAAAATACCCCATGCCACCCTTGAGGTGGAGCTAGTTCCATATTTCTTTACCTTTTTTTAGACTTGTTTCTATTTTATCATCTTCCTTTTCTTCACTAAAACTGTCAGTCTCCCTACTCACAGTCCCTCAAATAGCTGAATATGTTTTGAAAGCTGAAATACTGTATTTCTGAGTTTTACTGCAAATGGTAATGATCTTGAAGTCCACATTCTATAAAAACCCAAGATAAACAGCTTCAAGGTATAGCAGATCCTTCTTTAGGCCTGATTTAGGACAAAGCTCACATTGACACATAAGGACAAGTAATAGTGAAGTCTGGATGACGAAATCTGCAACGACTCATTCCTCTAGTAAAATAGTCTCCTACAAGTGCTACACATTTTTTAAGTCAATAATTTGTAGCAGTAGAAAGTTAAGGAAAGCCACATTTATGTGGGATGGAGATGATCTGGATCTAAAATGAAAGATGTGACTCATAATAAATGACAGTTATGTATTAGATTGCATTTTTTCTTCCCCTTTCAGCAGCCAAAAATTATTACCATATTATTACTCTATTTTTCTGAAAAGATATCTCGCTTCCTCCCCCTCTCCTACCTTCTCCTGCTCCAATTTTCAAGTTAGAATATTGAGAAATATTTAAAATATATCTTAGCATTTACAAACAAATACACTTGATTAGAAGAGCACTGGAAGCAATGGTGCCAAACTGTAGCCCACCATTTCATCACTAGAAACACATACATACACACAGGGATCACAACAAATAATCCTGTTCCTGTTCCTTACCTGGACAATCTGTCTGGTCCCATCACAATGACTCTGTATGTTCTAAACTTCCAGGGAGAACCATTGCAGCCCACCTTTCTGTCCATTACATATGATTTGGCAGAGGAGTTCTGACAGAGGAAAAGGGAATACCTCAGCTTAAGATCTGCAAGCTCTTAGCAAGGATGTGGGCACTACTTTCAGAAACCCCAGTAGCTTAATAATCTAAGCTAAGAACATTAGCCATGCAAGCACATGAGGTTTATTGATAAATTTAATGGGACATATGACAATGAGGAAATTGGATCCCCTGAAAGACTTTGAAAAGGAAAATCAATCAAATTCAGTTAAGCTTTACAAAATATCCAGAGTTAGACATAGTTCTAAAAAGACTTGACCTCTTTCTTCACTGCTTGAAAAAACCCATTTGGGCTGAGGGCAGAGCTCTGTAGAAGCCCAAAGAGTCATGCCTCTGCCTGGACACCCTTTCTTTATGATCTAAATTGGATTTCTCTGCCCGTACTTTTAAATAGGACTATCTGTGATATTGCACATCTTTGAGCAGTTACTCACCTTTTCCTCCCAAGTTTGAAGTTGGTATTAACCTCTTTCCCTTGCTCTGGCTCTTCCCTCCTCTTCCTTTGCTTGCTGCCTCACAACCTTTTGTACCATATGGAGAAGATGAGCCCTCCTATGACATTATCAGGTTTTCATCCTCCCAAGGCAAAGGTCTAGGCACTCCATTACTGTTCCTAACTATTAATTGAAAGACACATCAATGACATTCCCATGTCCTTCATACCAGGGACATGGAGAGAGCCCCTGTGTAAGATAAATGGTTTGTGAAATGAAACCAGAGTCTTCAAATTTTGAGAACCAGTGTCCAAAGCTAACACCCCAGAGTCTCTCGATGTATTTTCCACCTTTAATATTTACTTGACTTTAGATTTGAGGAAAATATCTGCTCTTTAAAACATGGCATCTGTGTTCAGACATGAGCATCCATTAACTGCACAGACAAAGCAGGCAGAAGGAACAAAAACCAGAGAGACTAATACTCAGCTAATGGAAGATGTCATATCTCCACAAAATCAATTTGCTGAGGTGACAGCCTTTCTGCTGCTTATCCTGAAAGCCACAATACCATGGGAAATAGTTTCTCAGAGCTGAAGTACTCTGTTATATATGGAAATGAATCACACACCGTAATTGAAGGCATTTTACAGCTAGTATTCGAGGCCCAGGGACCCCTGGTGGCCTAGTGGTTAGCATGCGGGACTCTCACCGCTGCGACCCAGGTTCGAATCCCAGTCCCCCGGGCAGATGGAGCTCATTAGCCCTGTGAGGCCATCCATCTATGAGAAGGTCACTCTAAACAAACCTACGTCCTGAGGACCTCACTGCCATTGTCCAAGTTTGCTTGACCCCGGCAGATGAACCTTAGGATTAAAGGGTGGGCTCAGTTCAGCGCAGGCTGTGTCTCACCTAAAAAACCCATTGCGCAGGCTGGAAAGGTAAAAGACCTTTCCCAAAAATCTTTGTTCGTGAAGACTGGCCATTATTATTATTCGAGGCCTTCAGTCCTTGGCCACATGAAGTAGTTTTTCTTTGTGAGTTCTGGGACATAAGCTGCAAGAAACAAATGCACAGACCATGTATGTCAATGATCTTTCTGTCGTAAGACCTATTCGAGACTGATTCTGTTTTCTGAAATAAATCTAGAGTGACATCTTCTGTCAAGTTATTTGCAGCCTCCTAAAACAAATAAGCATAACAAACCCCTTTTCTTTCCTACTTTTAATCTAATTTCAATAATGCTATTGAAGTATTCATGGAATGGTAGAGACCCTCAAATGCAGCATGCAAAAGGCTAACGAGGACTACATTTTCTAGACTCTGTAAACTTTCTTACAGCATGTAGAAAGTTCAATAAATTAAGTGGTTTATGTATGATAAAACTGGTTTAAGGTGTGTGTCAGATCTTTAAAAGAGTATGGCAAAGTACAGCAAAAGAATCAATTAATGGGAGTCTATGCAAAGGTGTAAAGTAAGATAGCTAACCTTAGTTACTTCATGTAGCTTCTTGACAGGTAAATTAAGTTACATGTACATTCCATTTCACACGGTAAGGATTAAGTGGTGTTACAAGATCTAAGTGAATCAAATTACTGGAAAATATAAAGTTTATGAATAGGTCAAAAAATAACTTCTACAAGAACTCTGCCTTTGTCTCAGAACTGAATATTTTTAAGCAAGAAATTCAAAAACTAATAAGTGGGTTTGTTGATTCTTCATTTGTTCTTGTATTGTTTTGTGAAAATTTTTTCTTTAATATTTCATGTTCTTTATTCCTCTATGCAGAGGTGGGAAGAGCTGCTTTTTGGTCAGGTGGGAAACACAGCTGTATGGCCACTCTTCCACAGCATGGCACAGCAGGGAAGCTGGAGGAGGATACAGTCTCCTGAGCCTTCTAATATAGCTGCCTCCCAAAAGCATATTTGAAATAAACAAAGCAGATGTGGAAGTCAGACACTGTACTTTTGATGAACATCAGTATGAGAAAAAAACCCTCTACTGTACATCAGAAACAACATATTCTAAAGAATTAAGATCGTCACTCTTTGTCATGGCAAGAGAAGGAATTTAGGTTGATAAGACTTACTCCCTTCTATGACACCTGTAGGCTCTGGCTTACCCATCTATCAGATTTATGGCTCAGATTTTATTTGCTTACAGCCTCCGACCTCTTAATTCAGAGCTGTGTTAGTTGAATACGTCTAATTCCAAGACAATTTCTGAAAGCAGGAATGTGATGCTATCCCTTTATTTTACATAACACACTACTGCCCTAATCTGGGGCTAGGAAAGAGAATAGCAATTAATAAATAAAATGTCTTGAATGAAGATATCCTTAGACAAATTCTGGAAAGTACTATGGACTGAGGAATCCTTGGTCTTTCCACAGGTTCCTCAGGAGATGAACAGAAGTCAAAGAATTCTTTTTTTCTTCCCAGGGCAGTACAGAGTACTTCCCTGTACTGGGTCAAAAGAGAGCTGGTGCCCGCAAATAGCCAGCAGGACACACTTGGAGAAGAGTTTAACAAGATACGAGGGAAGTCACTGTTCCTTTAACCTTCTTCACCAAGTGTCAAGGATTTCTTAAGGTAAGTTATCAGCTTCTCTTTCAGTGCATTTCCTCTGAGGGTATAATTCCTCCAATCAAAACTAAATGCTCATGAAACACCTAGACTTCCCAAGTATTGTCTGGGAAGGAAACAGTTGGAAGTTGTTTAGTCAGAAATTTCTTTCCCCTCTCATGCTGGTTCATCAAAACCAGCTTTTCCTAACAGAAAGGCTTGAGATTTCCTAAATTGTTTTTCTTTGCCCTCTAGAAATATATTTTAGAAATTATAAAAATATTTCCCAGAAAGAGGGGAGAGGGATTGTTTTGTGCTTCAAAACAAAGTTTTGGGGTTTTATTTTAGTATTATTGTTATTGTTTGATTAAGCTGCCTACTGCTCCAGATATTTTTAATGTTAAAAGCTGCATAAAGTATTTTGATAGATAAACAACTCATTTCTGATATTTCATTTAAGTTTTTTAAACAATTCTCTGTCTTAATATGATATATTTCATGTGTGAAAATCTTTCACAAGATAGAAAAAATTTTTTCTTCTATATCTATAATCAAGCAGCAACTTACATGCATCTTTGTGTAATGGTTCTTTCTCTTGTTTTTCTTTGAATCCATTCCTCTCTGTCCTAAAGGCAGGTCTTATCCATGTTGAGTTCTAAAAAAAAAAAAAAGAAAGAGTGTGTTTCAAGTTTTTAAAGCTTAAAGTGGGTGATTTAGTCATGCAGGGAGTCAGTTTGTTTAGCCTGGTCTAAGCAAGTTTTTTTAGGCTGATTCTTTAGTTAATGGAAAATTGATGTCAGCCATACAGGGTGTTGGTTCAAGAACACTGTCTAAGATAGATGGGATTAATTATCTTGAAGACTTGCCTACAGGCTGACCATAGAGTAAGACAGGTAAATAGCTCAGACTAGATGAACATCTTTGAGATATCTAAAGTTATAAGAGATTAATGCCTCCTCTCCTTCCCAGCGAAATAATGCAAACACGGAGGATTTATTAACAGTATCTGAGTTAGTCTTTTTAAACTCCTAAATAATGTTAGGGATTTTTTTCCTGCCTTATATTTTTAACAATATTTCTCACTAACAAAAACAAGCTTTTGTTTTCCTAAATAATTTTATTTTATTGTTTGAACTTGACATCACCAAGCAAACCTGATTGAGCTGTCACAGTGTCATCACAGGACCATATGGGAAAAAAAGAGCAGAATATTGTTGTTCCCCATTTATGGAAGAAGATGCATCAAGATGGTACGAGGGCGTATAAGGATGCAATGATGTTTCAGGTCTTCCAAACATTTCAGAAATTATCAATAGAAGTCGCAGATTGCTAGTAAGCTGTTGTTAGAAACAGAAACTAGAATTAAATAGTAGCACAGAAGATATCTCCCCATGCGGCTATATAAAGACCATAACTAAAGAGTTCATGGAGTCTTTTTTCAGTACTGCTTTTTTACTGATCGTGAGTGATCTCTTAAATATATGTGCTTGTTAAACATATTTATGTAGCAGATTATGTCAAAACAAGTAACATAATTCTTAATCAATGCAAACTTGGTCTTTTCCTTTCTTTTGCGTACATCAACATAATGGGAAAAAACAACCTCTATTAGAGAAATTAAGCACCTGTACAGTAGAGCCAAGTCAAAAGTAGCAGAAATAGTGCTATTTTATGTTCATCTCCCACGCCTAAGCTGTCAACCTTTCAGTCTCTGTTCTTTGAAAGAGAGAACAAGAACTGTCATTTAATAGTCAAGGGATATTAGCACTGAAAGAACTATCATTTAAATAAAAATAAGAGTTGTGAAACTGATGTTGCAGCTATATGTTCTCCAGTTAAATTTTGTTTTATGTGTCAGGCAATGATATTTCATTCAGCAACTCCAAAGCAGATATGAATTATAAAATTCAACACACCTTGCATTTAGACCTCTGGCAAGAAACACGGACCGAGTGGGTACGTAGCAGGCTGCCCCACACTACTGACACAAGGCAAATGCTAGATTTAACATGCCTTCATCTGATGGCTGATCCAGCAGAACAGCACCTCAGTGGGCTGATAGTCTTTTATATATCTCCGCTCTCTCGATTATAGCGTCACATCCCATTTAGCACTCCAAATTCACAGTCGTTTACAGACACCACCCAAGCCTAGGCAGTCAGCTAAAAAGATCTCCTTGTTATTTTTAGCCATCAAAGTTCTGAAACATTGTCATCTTGTGGCAGGTTGAGGACATAACAAGGGAAATAGATGCTCCTCCAGGGCATTGCCTTAGCCCTGGAAACAGAAGGAGAGCCTGGGTAGATTTCGATTCCAAGACATGTGGAAATTGCTGCAGAGGAGTTTCCTTAGTACCATAGTGTGGGCAAACTGGGACAAACTAAATCACAGCAGGCTTACATCACAAGATCAGGTCTTTAACCTGTAGAACCATTTTTCACCAACCTGAGGAAATACCAGCAGGTTGTGTATTGATATCTGCCTACATACATAACTAACCAATAAAAATTAGCCCTGACAGAGGTTAAAAGGTGAATGATAACAACCTAACGCTAATAACTGCTGTACCATCCTATACTCTCTTGCTTGGTTTTAGGAGAGATCCTACAGGAGGAGATTTTTCTTTTTTTTTTTTTTTGCTATTGCTGATTTGTACTGTCACATGCCTTCTTCCAGAGCATCTGAAGGACATGCTAAACTCAGCACAGTTCTTCCCAGAGATTACACTGCATGCACTCATTATCCAAGAGAACAGCGTGTCATCTAACCTTGAGTCATCACTGAGTCAGTTTAACTCTTCCAGACTCACTGCCATAACTTTCAACCCAAAACTTCTGAATCACAGAGAGGAAAAGGAGACACACAACAAAACTTCAATTTACATAAACACTTACTGACATGCCCAGGCTAAGGGTACATCTGCTGGGGTGGATGTAGGCACACCTGGGCCCATAGAGAAGGAAATATTCAAACAGGCCCAGTAATATACCAGTGCAGCTATACAGATCTTAGAGAAAATGATTCAGTAAATTTGGTTGCCCATGTGGACTTATCACTGGATGTCTTCACTGCCTATGAAATCTCACGTTTCAGCAACATGTGTTTGCCTTCTCCCATCCCCAGCTCTTTGCTAACATATTTGTAGTCGAAAACAGAGCTTGTACAAGTCTCCAAGCTGTTTCATATGAAATCAAATGATTACTTACACTAAAAATTATCTCACAGTATCACATGTAGATTAAAATTAGTACTTGGAGGCTTACTATTTCCTGAAGAGTAGGCCATTTGCCCCCCCTTGGAATAAAAAGATAGAATTTCCATTTTCATATGTCACGTGATGGTGATGTGGATGGAAGACTCATGGAAACTAATGATAGCCACTTTATATGTATAAAGTGAATAAATTCCTTATTCTGTCTGAGAGGGAAAAACAAGAACCACCACCAAAAATGCAGGTCAAATCAGGAGCTGAGCAATGGCAGTAGGGAGACTTTCAGTAGAGAATGGAAAGCAAATGGATATAGCTGTTTTTTCCAGTGGAGATATATGCAGGCATGTGTAAGCATAAACAGAGACACACATAAATATCACAGACAAAGAACACAACAGAAAGTCAAAGGTAGCCAGTTGTTGTATGACCCTGACCAGAAAGATAACCGGGAGAGTTTTGTGAGGGGAATGCAGACTGGAAAAGAAAAGAGGATGGGTAGGTATCATAAGAAAGAAAGCATTCTACTCTTTCATTTCTAATGATTCAGGAAGACAAATTTTTATATACATTAATATATACATTTTATCAAATCAATGAAACATTATCTCCTACCTTAAGATTTCATCCCAACAACAGCAACCTGCAGAAACTTCAGTATTTACTGAAGGTTAGGACTGCAAAAGTGAGGGATGCATCACAATTAGGATCACATCTAAGACTACTAAACTGCCTGTGAGGAGTATAAGGCTGCAGCTCTGCACTAACCAGAATCAGACTTGGACTTCTTGGGATCGCTTTAGCCACATGACCCTGACCTGGATCAAACAGGTAGGTAAAGCTTGTTCATGCCACTTTCAGTGGAGGAGAAAGTATACGGCTGTGTGTAACATCAGAATTGAGCAGTCAGATAATACTAAGTTGTCATAAAATCTAGTGCATAATTGACTGCCACAAAAAATCCCTTGAGCACACCGGAACAGTCAGGGTTACTTTGCACCAGTTCGGTGCTGTACCATATGGCTGTGACATTTTAAATCCTACACTGCATTTTCTAAAATCATATTTTCTATTCCTTGCAGCCACAGCCTAAGGAATAAAAGAGTAAGGAGAACTCTGCAAAGATAGCAGCCAGCTGAGAGGCAACATTAAAGCAGACGTATGCCTCAAATCCCATCCCTCCATGGGGTTTATTGAGTATAAATAGAGTAGGAGGAACAGAACCGAGATGCCCCAAGCACTCCTGTATCGTGTTTATTATCTGCCATGATGCACATTTATTTACTCCACATAAAACAGAAGCTTTAACAGAGGGAATGAGAACATCTTCAGTCTGCCCACAGCAGTTAATCCCAGGTTCAAATCACTTCAGAAAGATTATGAAAGTTAAATCCTTCCCATCATCACTATAAGGTCTGAGCTATAATTAGTAGGTGAATGATTAAAACAGGAATGAGATGGAGATGGAGTGAGACATGTCAGCACTTCCAGAGATGCTCCATATGAAGCCCAGTTCAACAAACAGCACTGGAGCATGCTTACCAATCAGTCACAGCAAGAAGCTAAACAATTTGTGAACCTATCTCAGACCTCAGGCATTTAGGGAACTCCACTGTGACAGCATTCAGCACTTCCGCCCTTTAGCTATCACCAGTGTGAGGCACCCATGAAGCAAGACTACCAATACAAATTTCGAATCTATTAAAAGCACCATTGAGGTGGGTCCTCATTTTCAGCCACTTTGGGATAATAGGAACCCAACGCCTGGATGAGCCCACTTAGCATACAGCCACTACCTGCTGCAGTCTTGGAGAGGACCAGCGTTTCCCCTCGACAGTGCAAAGATGTACTGCAGATTCTTTGCTATCATGGCTACCTTGTAGCATTGAGGTTGTGTGTTGGGGTATGAGAAGGTGGATATTTAATTTGCCAGACAACTCTCTGGTGTAAAGTCTGTCACGACCAATAAAGTTTCACCATGGAGAAATTTGACCTACTATTATGATTCAAGGAGTTTCAGGACTAAGGGAAAGTAAAGGAGAATGTGTTCACTGCTTAAAGGACGGTCTATATATTATTTCTGCAAAGACATTTATTAATATTTTTTACACCCTTGAGAGTCATACTCCTATAAATGCTGTTTCATATATTTTGAGGCATAAAAGGTGACCAGACCCTACTTAAATGAATGAAAACAATGTTCCTTTCTAATCAGATTTTAAAGGAGATCACTAATCAGCAATTTTTGAATGAGGAACTGTAGCCAGCTAATCCATATCCTGTGATTCATTCACCTTCCCATTTACCTTCTCACTGCCATTGCTCACATGGTTATTTAGCCGATAAGATGCTGAAATGCTGGGTTGGCATTTATTCAAGCAACGTAAGCATTTTTATGCAGACCAAGGGAAAACGCCTAAACAGTACTAAAGCAAGGAGCAGATGTCTGCAGATTATCTTCCTTGATTTAATTTCAGTAGAATTTACATGAGGTCCTCTTCATATTGAAG
Source organism: Neopelma chrysocephalum (assembly GCF_003984885.1). Taxonomy (NCBI): domain Eukaryota; kingdom Metazoa; phylum Chordata; class Aves; order Passeriformes; family Pipridae; genus Neopelma; species Neopelma chrysocephalum. The sequence goes on along the minus strand of NW_020897695.1, from coordinate 5,019,305 downwards.
TTATTGCATTAGGGAATCTGGGCTTGTGATGAAGAGTGACAGACATTTGAGAAATTTGTCCAGCATTTGCAGAGGACAAGCTTCCAGATCTGAGCAGAGAAATCAGTGGAGCGGAGTTCACTCTTCCAGAGCTGGAAAGGGCACAATGGATTGCTTTTGGGTTAGGTTCAGAGTTGATATTCTTTTCAAATACCTCATCTGATGCAGGATGTACAATTTCTGCATCAAGTCAAGGTTCTTTAAGGTATGTAGCCTTTAAACTGTCTTAGCTAAATATCTCTGAGGGTTAATATTTTATCTTATCTTGGAGGGGAATTTTAATGTTATTTATTAATTTTCTGAACAGCTGTCAGCCACTGCAGTCACAGAGTCCTGAAGGAGTTAGGACGTAAGCCCTACTTCCCCTTCCTAACTCTTTTTGCACTACTTTCTCAAGGCCTTAGAGAAGATAAAACCTTGTCGTCTTCACTTATCTACAATGCTGGAAGGGAAGCCGAGAGGTCAGGATTATATGAATAATCCTGTCATTTCTCTGAAGAAAGAGGAATGACAGGATTAAAGTAGTAAAGAAAATGTTCATCTCCTTTGGAGAATGAACTGATATCACACACTGGAAAGATGGCTGCTTTCCTGGCTGCTCCAGCAATTATTGAAGTAGACTTGGTGTCTGGAGTCTTTCAAAGGCAGTCTATCAAATGATATTTTACTTTCCAGGTTAGAAGTTAAGCACATAAATATAAACTGAGCAAGAGCAAAGAGATGCTACCTTTGAAGTAGGCAAAATACCAGCTGTCAGTGATGCTCAGCCTCTCCACGAGGCAGTGGTGTTTAGGTCATGCTGAGTTTGGTGTCCCATGGGACTGTAAAGCATCAATCTCCCTTCCGTGCTCTGGCCCTGCTCTAAGTGATTCAGTCTGGCAGCCTGCAGTACCAACCTACCATGGGGACAGTCTACACAGCCAACAGATGTGCACTTCTACAGCCTGATCTTTAAGAGCTGGGTGTGCAGGACAGGGAAGCTTTTCAGTGTAAATCCAGTATGAGTCAAGGCAACCAAGCACACCATCATTACAACCATTGTGTATTCCCACAGTGTGCTGCTCTCTAAGACTGTAGAACACATAAGGTGACCCTCCTTGATGGGCATCCATTATGATCAATCTGCCCATTTGTTCTTCTGTCAAATGGGCAATTTCTGAAGATCCAGCCTTTGTTTTTAATCTGGCCAGAGTGTTTCTTGTGTAGTATATTAGAGTACCAGCCTCAGAAGAAACAATACCTTTCTTATTACTGTGAATGAAGACACAGAATAAGTGCAGTATCACGATTGCTCTCACTTCACAAGCAATACATGACATCAGATTTCAGACAGGGTATATTGCTTGTTCAGACCCCAGAACAATTTTCATTTACTCTGGCACTAGCAGGCTCACTAAAAACACATACTAACTGATGTTAAAGAAAAAGAATAATTAATCAACTTTTCCATTAAATCTTACTTACCATCTGCCCAGGCCATTGTAATTCAAATGTTTTTCCTTCCTCATGTCGGATGGAGCTTTTACTCTAGAGTACCTGTTCAGGAAAGAGCTTTTACTTTCATGAATATGTATGTATTCATGTGTATATGAACATATGAATATGAAAATACAGAAACATCATCCATACTTAATGAGACTGTGCACATTAGTCATTGTGCTGCTATCTTTAGTCATGAGTGGTCACTAAAAAAGCCTTTTAGTAGAATCTTTAAGCTTAGTAAAAGCTGTTTTATAATTCACTTCCTACTGACTAGTCTACAGGTATCCTGATACAGTGGGAATTAAGCATTTCACAGCTGCAGCTAAATTATACACCTCTAAGAGAGGACATGTACATTTGAGAGTGGACTTTAGACTTCCAGTGAAAGACTGGTCCCATCCCCAAAAGCTCAAGTCTAGTTGAAAACAGTGATAAGTGGGAGAAAGGAAGTGTTCTGTGTACTGTGTACTGTGTGCATATGGGGAACAGCAATACAAAGAAAGGACTTGCTCAAGATCCCAAAGGAAGACAGCGACAGAGCTAGTAATTGAACCCAAATGTTCTAAAACACAGTTCAGTTGCCTTATTAATAACTTTTTTTTATTATTATGTTATCTTTAATTCTTTTCACTTCATTTAGGTATTACGGTGACAGCTGACACTAAAAAAAGAATGAAAAGCAGGTGTCAATAATTTCTTGAACAAAAAAGTAAACAAAACAGAAGAGACTTGTAGTTTCTTCAGGGTGTATACTGACTTGTCTCTTGTCTTCATCATAAGAACACCACTCTACTTTGATAGCTTCCCTAGCTCTTTTATATAGATCATTTTTGTAATTGATAGTGTTGCTGTGCACAACAATCTGCTGCTGAATTAAACAAAAATTAAGCTCTTAGTTGGTGTGAATGTCTATATTATTCAAGGATCCTGTTTATTATAAAGGTAATTCTACCCTTTAATGCCCCTGAAGATTAAAAATCTTCAAAGTCAAAGCAATGAGCTTACTGTAAATTATATTCTCAGAAGGGATGAGTCTCAATTGTCATACTAAAATAGTTTGCCTCAATCATTTTGAAAAAGGAAAAATAGGATGATCTGTACATATTTTAAACAACTCAATTTCACCTGATATTTTTCCTTGTAAATTCACAAGCTGGCAACACATATATGTCCCCACAAATTCTTCATCAACAGAAGAGAGAAAGAAATCTTCTTTCTTTTTCAACACAGAATCCAGTGGAAATCAAGCACTCAAGTAGAACAGCAGAGAGAGGAAAGAAATAAGCAGCCCAGCAAACCTTCAAAAAAGTTTCTGCCTGTTGTGTGCAAAGCACTAACCGTAAAGCACAGCTGTTAAAGAAACAGCTTATTGTCCTGGCAGTAGGCAGGAAAATTTATCTGAATGTTATTCACTGGTATTCCCAGAAAGTGCACTATTAAAGGCTTCACTGACCTGGAAGACAGGAAACCCAGGCTCTGGCCACAGACCAGTGGTACTGTGTGACCTTCTGTTCTGCACCTGATTCCTCTGACTAAACACTGATACCTACATGTAAGCCACTGCAAACTTAATTGAGAGCAAATGAACTCATCCAAACTAGATGTCTCAAGTATGGTCACAAAAACCCATCCTGAAATTGCTTCTCTTTCTCTATTAAGCAGAAAAAGACTTTTTGGCAGCTTGCTTAGCTGAGAAGTGGTAAACTCAGTGATACAAATTATGGCCCAGCCTCTTCTTCAGGTTTTTACAGCAAGTAGTGTGTTAGTCACGTGTCACTTCCACTATATGGATGTGGACCTCTTGGAGAAGGTTTGGAGGAGGGCCATGAAGATGATCTGAGCGCTGGAGCACCTCTCCTCTGAAAACCAGCTGAGAGAGTTGGGCTTGTTTAGCCTGAAGGGGAGAAGGGTCCTGGCAGACCTTATAGAAGCCTTTCAGTACCTAAAGGGGGCTAATAAGAATAACAGAGATTTTTTTACCAGTGCCTGTAGTGACAGGACAAAGGGCAATGGTTTTAAAATGAAAGAAGATAGATTCAGGGAGAATATATAAGGAAAAAATTCTTTACAATGAGGGTGGTGAGACACTAGAACAGGTTGCCCAGAGAAGTTGTGGATGCCTCATAATTGGAAATGTAGAAGGTCAGGTTGGATAGGGCTTTGAGAAACCTAATTTATTGGAAATGTCCCTGCCAATAGCAGAATGAGTGGAAATAGATTATCTTTAATGGTCATTTCTAATTCAAATCTTCCAATGATTCTGCAATTATTGAAAAGTGTGATGTATTCAAAATACCACAAATTCAATTGAAAGTCATGGTCAAATTAACATTCCTTTGGGGCCTGGGTTTGTGATGTTTGTGATGTTTCATCTCAATGTGCCTGCCCTCATCAGCTTCTCTCTTTGCAATATAAATATGTAGCATTACTGTAGCATGTGGGAAGGCTATTCATGGCATGGCTTGCTTGCATTATTTTGGTAGCTACGTATTCACATCTGATTGTCTTGCAACCCCGGTTTTGTTAACACTTCTCTGGTATTGATTTTAACAGTTGTGCATCCATACTTAAAGGCTATTTTAGTACAAGGCCATTTAAAGCCTTTCAAGCCAATCAGTGCCTTTGAGAAGTCACAATTTACAGGCATACAGGAGGCATGACAATTTTGCCATCTGGATCTGAAGCAAGAAATGGAAACAAGAACATTTTACCTTAATTTAAATAAGAACTGACCCCTGAAAATTATTTATAAATCTCAGTCATCTACTATGAATGTGATCTCTGTTTTTCAGGGAGCCAGAAATGCAGCTGTGGTACCTTCCATCTGAGAAGGGAATATGGTCCTGATCCATGCTCAGAGTCTGAACCCAGCTGCCCTAGAAGCATTACACAGAGCTGGCAAGGCAGAAGCAGGAAAGTGTGGACTAAAAAACCTTGCAAACACACTAATTACAGAAAACGTGGATCATGTCCCTAGCCTTGCTCCCTCTTGAAACAGAAGCTGTAAAATTTGTATAGCCTTGGAGTAATATTGAGTAAAATGCTGTGGCTGAAGTACCTGTTGGCCAATAAAGTACTGTCAAAACTATGTGAGGTTTCTTTTGAAAATTTGGCATATTTCAGTGGGGAAAAACATTTGTTAAAGGTCAAAACATTTTATCTGCTATTTTAAAAACAAAATAATTTTTGGTTTGGACTGACAGTAGCCACAGCATTTACCTTTAGTTTTGGGGGCTTTTTAAAATTATTTCTTAAATTAACTCCAATGAAATATTTTAAGACTTCAGATTTTTAATAGGATGAGCAATGTCCCTCCTAAAGAAATCATTTCAGGTCAATGTGAATGGAATTTTTTTCAGTCAGCGAACTGAAAAATCAATTATTCCAACAGTCACTGCTGTGTGCAACTCAAGGGCAATGTGAGACCAGGAGACAAATTGGGAAAGAAGAACTGGTTGATCCTGCCATAATAGTTTTCAATATAGTTTTACCCACCTTTTTCCAACAGATTACCTGTTAAAGTTTCCAGTTGAGTCACATCTCTTGCACAAACCTTTTTAGAGTTGGTGTTAAAAACAACAAAAAACAGCAAACCAAACAACACCAGAAGGAAAATGAAAGCAAGAGAGTTCTATTTCTGTAATTGGGAGCTGAAAAATACATCTTCATGATTTAGTTAAATTAAAAGCCATTTTGAGCAACCATCCTATTAATGTCCCTTCCAACGCCCAGAGTGGGCAGAGGAGGAGGGACAGCAAAGCACTCTTCATAGGATCATGGCACAAATGCTAACACTTGTGCTCTCGCACTCATTATTTTCTGCGATTCTTAAGATACCAATTCATTTCCTGAAAAAAATACTGTCAATATTTAAATACTTTTTCAGGTGCTCAACCTTCTCCTACCTCTTTTTTTTTATATATATCTTATCTACTATAACTAGCTTGGGAACATTTCGAGGATATAACACACAGCTTTAAGACAATTGCTATGTGATTAAACTGATCTATATTACTGAAGAAAACCAAAAGTTTTGTAATGTGTGAGTTCTCCCAACAGCAACATGAACCAAATCTAGTTCTTTTGTTAAAAATATAGGTGAGGATACCAATTCAGTTGCAGTTTTCTCCCGTTTCTGCAAAAAAGGTCAAACGAAAATAATACAAAGTCCCATCAAACTCAAAATCCAATCTCCCATACAACAGGTCACCTAGTTCTATGCGCACCAATATATTCTGTTATTAAAACATCTTGATATTTAGGAGGGAAAAATCTACTTCTAATTTCATTTTCCACTTATTATTATTTCCCTGTTTCTCTACAGCAAAAGTTAAATTGATTTAAGTGTAGATGCACTATCTTGAGAAATAGTTAAGATGTGTGTCTGTGAAGTAGGGGGGATCACATGAATTTGCCATCTGGCCATGAGGCATAAATGTAGAATTAGCATCGTATTTGACCACCCATGACTTCCTTGCTTAGATGACTTTACCAATACCTTAACATTCTACAACAAGATTTTGAAGTAGTCTTCTTCCATAATCCTGCTAACTATGAAAATAATTGAGGTGCCAAAATTAGGGGACCTAATTCTCACTTGGGAACAGTATTTTCTTAGTTCCAACAAGTCTTATCTGAATTAATTTTTGGATTCTGATTAAAAAAATCTAAGGCCATTGAACAACCTTTATGAAAGAGTAAAGAAAAAGGATAGTAAATTAATTTTCATTAAATTGGGGATCAATGCCTTTTGCCTTTAAGCAATGCTACTTAAAAGTCAGTCTGTTGCCTGAAAGTAATGTGCTTTTTATTGTTTGGCATAACTCCAAGGCTTCCTATAACTACAAATAACTGGAAAAAATGAAAAACTGTTTCTGGTTCTTTCTAGTTTGTTTACTTCTACATTTGCATGCACTCTGTGTATCTTCAGTTTCATTATTTTCCATGTTTCTGTGACTCTTTCACACTGCAGTAGCAGAATGAAAATCATCATGACTGTAAAGCCCCAAGACTTTGCAGAGCAACCAAAGAGTAGGAATTTTATCTGATACTACTATTAATGTTTTTTTTTGTAAATGAATATATTTCAAGTTGATAGGTCCCTTTAAATCCTTCTACTGTGATAATATGTATTTCTGATTATCTTATGCATAAGTATCAGCTTGAATTTTTCAAAGCCAAACCTCATTTTCTTATTTTTTGCAAAACTTTGCAACATGCAGTTTTTGGATTTTCCCACTGATGTTAAGATTAGGATTTATATGACATTTCTAAGTTCAGAGACTGACTTGATTTTCCTCTTCAAACACCCCAGGTAACTTGTCCTCTTTTAAGCAATCTCTTTCACAGCCCAGTTCAGCAAAAACATTTAAGCACAGGCTTAATCCTCAGATGAGTAAAGTATATAAATATGTTAATATGAATGCATGCCCTAAAGCTAACACCAAAATGCGTGACCATTCTAAAGACCAGTAGTCCAGGTATTTTCAAAAAGGCATCATATTTCTTTTTAAAAAACAATTATATTTCCTTGATCTTTCAGATTCTGTAAAAGTCAAAACTATTTCCATCCAACTATTGCCTCATCTTATATCAGAATTTTTTTAAAAAATAGCTTTCATGGTTTTGACAACAAAATCGTTTGCTTTCCATTTCGTAAAGAGAACTCCATACTAAAAACTCAGGTATCTGCCTAATGTATTTAGATTCACCATCCTTAGTAGTCAGAGTTGGTTAAGAATTTTCCAACAGACTAGTACTCTGCTGGAAAACACTGTTTCATAGATGAAATATGCAGCTTTTGGAAATCCCCTTCTCCCCTGTCTGTCCCATCAAGACCCAACCCTTTACTCTGCCTATGGGACTGTGATGAGAAGGAGAAATTTCAAGAGTAGTGGGAAGCACCTGCCAAGCCTGGTGATGGTGAGTAGAACTGAGAGATAAGATTAACGAACATTTTGGGAACCAGCTATATTTCTAAGAGCCAGCTGGACTTGGCCACCTGCAGCGCTGCTCTGGTTTCAATGAAGCAGCACTTTACAGTGTTAATTTCCTCATTCTTCTTTACTGACAACGTCAGGATAACTGAAAAGGTACCGCACACTAAATTTTTATCTGCAAGTTTGACCCTAGAGTTCTTCCATTCCTACCAAAATGATTCCCTTGTAAAAGGAAAGCCATCAGCATTTGTTCCCTGTAGATCAAATTTAGCAAAGTTTCACTCTTTAAAGTAACATTTTTATGTCTGAAGCATCACAGAGTCATAAAATGCCTTGGGTTGGAAGAGACCTTAAAGATCATCTAGTTCCAATACCTGCCAAGGGCAGGGACACCTCTCACTAGACCAGGTTGCTCAAAGCCCCATCCAACCTGGCCTTGAACGCTTCCAGGGCTGGAGCATCCACAACTTCTCTGGGCAACTTGTTGCAGTGCCTCGCCACCCTCACAATAGAGAATTTCTTCTGCACATCTAATCTAAACCTGCCCTCTTTCAGTTTGAAGCCATCACCCCTCGTCCTATCACTACACTTCCTGAAGAAGAGTCCCTCTTCAGCTTCCTTGTAGGCCCCCTTGAGATACTGCAAGGAATCTATGCACAGTGATAAAATACATACTTCTATAAGGCTCATTTGTAAATGTATAAACTTTAAATTTTCAACTTCAGTTCCTAGCACTCTTTCCTTTGATTTCTAGTAGAATCTCTGCTTGTTTTTTTCCCAGCCTTTAGAAGTGGGATATAACCATTGCTTTCAGTGTCCTGTATTGCTGGGTGTGGATGGCATTCCTACTTCAGGATAGGGTATTCAATGTTTGTATTTCAGGATCCTTGGAAAGTCCCTACTGTTGTTTAGAGAACATTTTTGTAAAGCACATTTGTAAGGGGCTAATAGGGTTAAATGTGGTATGACATTTGGAAACATTGAGAGCTCAGAACTTTTCATAATTAATAATACGGGAAAAAATAATGGAATGGTTTATGGCAGCATGCATTTACTGTACGTCTGTGTTTGTGCTGACTACATTTATGTTACATTAGCGTGAAAATCATGCCACTAATGAGATACAGTTCACTTTAAGAAACACTAACAATGATCTTTGAGAAAACTCAGAATAAAAATTCCATAATCCACTGTCAAAAATAACATTACACTGTTCATACTTTTTAACGTGGTGTTGTAAAGGTATCTTGGTTTCTTTTCAGGCCCTGTAAGCATTGTATAAAATAGACTGTGCTGCTGAAATTGCCTGGCAATGACTAATGTTCCACGGTCATTGTTCCTGCAGTACAGCTGAAAATTCACAAATTCAGCATCTGATTAGCCACGTTTAATCATCGTAAGCACCAGTTCTAGGAACATATGCCTAGTCCTGCTAACTCAGTCTTGTCTCCATCTCCACAGTAAAAAGGCTTCCCCACCTACAGCCTATATGCTCATAGCTAACTTGATGGTAAAGTATCCAATGGACTCTTGCACCACCTCTCCAGTGATGGAGGATTATTTCTTGATCTGCCTTGAAGCAAAACTGTAACTTTTCCAGACTGGTTTGTGAGTCTGGCTGGTAATGAGATGACTGCTCCATTTCTAGATATGAATGACTCATTTTAGATCAGAAAGTTTAGTTTACATTACATTACATTGTTCAGCTTAGAATGCATTGCTTGCATTGCAGGTTCCCTTGGTATTTTTGTTTAAAAAAAAAGGCAAAAAATCATTACTTGCTATTTTATTTAAGCCTGCTGTATGCTGACATGATAAAACACGTTAGCAGTAAAATTAATTTTCTTTAGGAATTAAGGTGATGGGAAGCTTACAAAATCTACCTTGTGGTGAACCCAATTTTAATAAAAGTATTTTATATCTTCTATAAATATAAAATTCTTACTAGACCAGGTTTAGAAATTACTTTTTTTTTTCTGGGAAGAAAAGTATATGGAGGGAACTATCATTTTAACATTTAGTTTAAAACATGTAATCCAATACCAAAGCATAAACCCAAAGAATTTGAATTAAAATGCTTTGCTTATATATGTATATATAAAATATATATATAATTTAATACAAGTTAATTTTTGTAAGAGTTTTAAGTGTAATTTTAAGCATTTTGAGCAGCTCTTCAGAATGCAATAAAGTGAAAACATACATTATTAAGTCACTGAGACCAGTCCTTTATTGTGCTTGTTGAACAGGGGTCCACATGGAGAACAGAAGTGTTAATCACCTTCTCAAAAACCTTGGTTTGAGATGTAATAATTCGAGAAACGATCAGTTTCTTATTACTTTTGCCCCCGTGTGATCCAAATTACAGAAATAGTAATGTGCATATAACCTACACAGGCATTCAAATATTTACAGGCTGGTTTAGCAGACAAGTCTAAAGATTTTGCCCTGACAAACTCTGTGCCTGGATACCTTCAAGTGACTACATAGAAACTGCCACTTCTACAGGGATATGCCTACACAGAATGGATAAGTTCATTGGCATTTACTTCACTCAACAGAAATTGTCTCTTTCAGGATTTCCCTAAGCTTCCAATGGACAAGGAGATGCATGATATATACTGTTCCCTTTTCCTGACCTTCCCTGCTTTTGGCCAAGGCCAGAGTGAGGATGCTGAGCTAGACAAACACTTTGGCTGACCCTGGCAACTGTTTTATGGCTCAGCTACTTATGATGTCAGAATCACACAATATTCTGAGTTGGAAGGGACCCACAAGGACCATCGAGCCCAGCTCTTAAGTGAATGACCCATACAGGGGATTGTAACCATGACCTTGGCATTATTAGCATCAAGTTTTAATCAACTGAGCTAATCTCAAATAATCAACACTTAGTTGAACTTAAGTTTTACTTAGGTATTAAATTTGTTTCCCCTGTGTGTTTGCAGAAATAAGTCTCCTCTGATACAAACAGAATACTTAAAGAACACACCAGTATAGAATCAGAATAGCTGAGACACACTCAGGCATGATTATAGAGACTAAAATTAGGGAACTTCATCATAATGTCTAGACAGAAGAACTCCAGCACCATCCTGCTATTTCTCTCATACTGACATTGGACAGTTTGAAATGGAACTGAAGAAAAAGATACATTCTTTAACTCATGGAAGGGTTTATTCTACCCACACTACAACCTCAGAGCCCATGAAAAGAAAACAAACCAACAAACCACAAACAAATGAAAAACCACACCCAACACCAAAACAAAACACAAAAACCTCACAACTAGAAAAGTTTAGAAAAAAACTTCTAACCAGCCACACTGAAGGCTAAAGAAATGTTTTAGCCCCAAAGTGTTCCAGTTGAATTTCTGAAAGGCATCTTTAAAAGCCTTTTGAGGTTTTCTTATCTTCTGAGGTAAACAGCCATCTAAGCAGGGTTCTGAAAGTCTTCTTTAACAGCAAACTGAAATCTACCCTATTGCCTGTGCAGCTGTCAATCTCTATTCCATGTCCTAACTCTGCTAAGATTTGCTGCTGTCTTTTATGAACATCAAAATTGCTTTAATGCTGCAATGTCCTAAGAAGACATGCCTTTTTCAGGTAATCTAGATCCATCAATCTGTCCAAACTAGTACATCATCCCATGTAATAGGCAATAAAATAATGCAGTGAAATATTTTAGTGTGAGGAGTCTAGTTCAGTATAGGTTAATAAAGTCTAGGTAATTCATCATGGCACATTATTTATCCACAGTAATTTACTAGGTAGATGTGTGAAATCCCATTGCAGTCTCTTGAAATTTATGTGCTGGGTGGTCTTTGGCTTTTGTGGATTTTTAAATACAGTGGACGTTTACTTTCCCTATAGCAATTGAATAATAACCAGAAGGCCTAAGAATTGCATGATTTCTGGTTAAAATCAAGATGCTGGCTAATGATGACCTCTTTTACAATGAAGAGTTGAGAAAAGCTTTTAAACCACTGCCTATTAAAGGTGATACAAATCCTGTTGAAAGCACTGTAATAGTTAAAAATGTTTTGGAAATTATAACACTTTTGAACACAGACTTGAATGGTTAAAAAATATGTACTTGAGTAGAAACACCTGTTGATGGCAAATTTTAAAACAATTTAAGCTAAACCACTGTAGCTTATGGGCTAAGATGAGCTCCTCTAATTTGAATATTGGAATAGAGCACTAGCTAATGTAAATTTATGAGAAATGGTCACAGAACATTGAAAATGAAAATATTATTAATTAACTGCATGAGAAAACAGCATCATAAAGCACTTGAGCGTATTTTCTGTAAACTTCATTACTGATGGTAAAGGCTGAAAACTTAAGGAAAAAGTTTTCTCCTCTCTCCCATAATCAAAGTATCTCTGGTGCTAGCAACACAACGTGAGTGTAGTTTGTGAGCAAAATGCTGTCTCCCTGGAAACCACCAGAATATGTCACTTCATCTCATCCCAAAATGAGATCTAAGAAACAAGTGTGAAAACCTTTGCTGTGGAGGTTAGCATTTTATTAACAAACACCTGCAGTTTGATGTTTAGCTGTGTCTGAAAAATGAGATTTTCTAATTGCTGCAAAAGGCACAGATTCTCCTTTACAGTTGCATATGTCATGATAGAAGTCCTTCCTTTTACTGTTATTTTCCTGCCTGTTTAACAGATCATAGCCTCAAAACAAAATTATAAATACCTCCTTTGCATAATTCCCTAATTAACCTCCTCTCTGCTTCACTAAAAATTACATTAACACTTTCCTGGAAGCAGTCATAGCATGTTTATTTAATGCCACCATTGCAACTTTATCAAGAAAACTGTTAAGTCTATGCTAGACATAGATCTAGGACTGCTCAAAATAAGGTAACACCAATAACTTTCATTAGGGACATCTAAACCAAAGCAGTAGAAAAGGGACATTGATTCAGTAGCAAAACAACCAGCATGCATCACAAGGAACATTTTTTAATTTTAAAAATACTTTGTATTTTTTCTGATCTTACTAAAACTTGAGGCTTGCTGGGGAGCTTCTTGCTCTCCATACAAATAATTCTCCACATTTAGACCATAATGTCTGGTCACAATCAGAGAGAGAGAGTGGGAGAGAGAGAGCGGTAGGGCAGCAATAGTCATGTGCAGGTTGATGCCCTTCAATTACATGGTTGTTTCCACAGTATGTGACCCAGATCCATACAGGTCAGTACTGAAGGCTAAAGCTAAAGTGTCTTTAGATTTCTTGAATAGATCAATGTGCAGATAGAAAAAAAGCAAAGTGAAAACCAGGCTCTTGTCTATCATGAGTTTAACACCGTATCCATTTTTTCTCTCTTTGGAAGGCAGGCTCAAAAGCTTTTAGTTTTCTAGTGCTGCAGAGAAATTAATTTCTCTAGATGATACATGAGATACAAAACATCTTGACATCCAACCTAGTTACTTCACAGAATCATGGAGTCATAGAATGGTTTGGGTTGCAAGAGACCTTAAAGGTCGTCTAGTTCCAACACCCCTGCCATGGGCAGGGACACCTTTCACTAGTCTGGGTTGCTAAAAGACACATACAGTTTGAAGTCATCCCTCCTTGTCCTGTCACTGCCTGTCCTTGGAAATAGTCTCTCTCCATCTCTCTTGCAAGCTCCCTTCAGGTACTGGAAGGTTGCAATTAGGTCACCCTGAAGCCTTCTCTATTTAGTCAGAAGCAATCTTTACTGACAGGAACATACTAACCATGAGGTCTGTTGGGCATAAGTAGAACTCTGCAGTGAACAAGATATTTTTTAGAGTTTGCAGGTGAATGATGAACGAGAATGAGGAATGATGAATCAGTCCTGCAGTGCCTGAACACTGCAATTGTGTGCATTTGAGAACTGGAATCTACACTTGTTTTCTCTTACATGGTACCAAAGCATTTGATTGCAGTGACCATAGCTACACTAATGATGACAGCTTCTCTATCCACCATCACGTAGGCATTTGAGTTGTAAATCTGCTCCACAAAAATACTGTAGCAGTCAATGGATGGAGAGATATAAAAAGATACATAATGTTAAGTACTCTGGAATTAAAGCAAACCATCAATAGAATCTTATTAATTTAACATTAGGAAACTCCCCAAAATTAAATATTTCAATCTTAGCTGTCCATGTTTTGATATCTCCATCTGTAATATTAGAATGTCACAACCCCTTTCTGTAGTGTGTTTTTAAAATCTGTTCATTAATAGTTAAGAAGCTCGCAATTCATATAGAAATTAATGTCTTTTTCTCTAAAGGACAGTCAGAATGACATGTCATACAGAGGGCATGGGCCAAACATTAAGTAGTGAGGGCAAGAGGGAATGGTAAATCCCTCTTTGTTTAGAGATCATTTACACTGTGATGAATGGGGACCATTTAAAACAAAAAAAGTATGTGATCATGAAATTAAAGGAAGTATTATGTCTATTACAGTGCAGCTTTTAACATCATGATCATAATATACTAATGCTAGAAAATTAATTAACACTTAATTTCAGTATTCCACTGCTTTCAAAAGGTAAATTTGCAGTTCCTCCTGTATGTTTTATATATATATATATACATATATATATATATATAACTGAGACAATACTCTCTTTTGAATCTTGATAGGAACGCTTTCAGAACACACCTCGCAAGATGAGTTGTACAGGAAAAAAGAGATGGAAAGTGAAGGCAAAATGAAAAGACTGATTAGACCATTCTTTGAAAGAATAAAATTTTGTTTAGATTTTTTTTTTCCCAATATGTTAGCAAAAATCTTTACAAGAAGCACTAGCCAGCAAAGACAGTGATCACAACATTATCAGAACAAGGGATAGTCATCAACAAACTGAAAACAAAACAATTATTAAAACATTATGTCCAAATTCTGAATCAGCCAACATCATTTTAAAATTTTCCATGGAAGAATATGTTCTGTCATTCTTTCAAGGTCTTGATCTGTCAGATCTTTCAAGGTTCCTTCCAACATGGGTTGAAAACCAAACTTTAACAGGACAGGTCATATTCCTAAATTAATGTTTTTTCATAGTAGTTAATAGTAGTTTTTTAAAGTAGTTCAGCTGGTGTCTAAGCTGACAATGAAAGGACACATGGAACAGAATCTGAACAGAAAGCAGGACTCATGGCAAGTATGTGAACATCAATCTCAGGCTCTCTAGCAGACCATACTCATATACATAGCTGGAAACTCACACTTGTTAGCAGAGCGATATCGCTTGTTGATTTTTGATTGCCTAGTGTTTCTGCCTAGAAAAAACTAATGGAATAGCACAGTGCAAAATCTGAGATTATTAGCAAATTTCAGATGCTATTTCAAAATAATATTTTAGTTACTTTGACGAATATGAAACAGAGAAAAGTATGATGGATAATACTGCATGAGATCTTTATGTTAATTAAGTTTTTAAAAGTTACCAATAAAAATAAAGTCCAGAGGTGTATTAGGCACAGCATCAACAGATATTCAAGCAAGGTGGTTGTCCTGCTTTAGTCTGTACTGGTATATCCTCATCTTGAATATTGTGTGCAGTTTTGGGCACCAAATTATAAGAAAGATATTAAGCTATTAGAGAGGATCCAAAGGAGGGCAATGAAGATGGTGAAGGGTCTAGAGAGGAAGTCATATGAGGAGCGGCTGAGGTCACTTACTCTGTTCAGCCTGGAGAAGAGGAGACCGAGGGGAGACCTCATAGCTGTCCACAGGTTCCTCACAAGCAGAAAGTGAGGGACAGACCCTGATCTGTTCTCTCTGGTGACCAGTGACATGACCCAAGGGAACAGCCTGAAGTTGTGTCAGGGGAAGTTTAGTTTGGATATTAGAAAAAGGGTTTTCACCCAGAGGGTGGTTGGGCACTGGAACAGGTTCCCCAGGAAAATGGTCACAACCCCAACCCTGACAGAGCTTAATGAGCATTTGGGTAATACTCTCAGGTACACAGTGTGACTCTTGGGGTATTCTGTGCAGGGCCAGGAGGACCCTCGTGGTTCCTTCTAATTCAGGATAGTCTCTGTTCTCTGAAACTTCAAGCCCCTGAAAATATTCCTCCCTCCAGCTGCAGTACTCTAATCCTGAAGGAAAGAAAAAAGAACTTGGAATCTATGAATTTATGAATCCTTACAAGACCATTATACTGATTATAGCATGATCTTCTTCTTTCACTGGCCCCACAAAATTCCCCAAAACACATATGCACTCAGGAACTCTAGAATATTTGTTGCCTATAGCTCAAGTCTGTAGCAAATCCCCAAGTGGCCTCTTTGCTGCCAAGAAGCAAAAATGTAAGCAGAAGTTGCTGGAGTTGTTACAGGAAAGCAACACAGAGAAAATTACATAAGGAGTAGTAATTCTTCTCTACGTGGAATTTAAAACACATAAAAGTGCATGAGAGACATTAACAATAGTGAAAAATTCGGGGGGAAAAAACCCAAACTAACATTTTTATTTATGTAGAGATGACTTACTGGAAGAGGAAAGGTAGAATTTTAAGAACCACAGGCTTCCCATGTGTCTTTGCTTACCCGAGATAAAGAAATCTTTGCTGGCTACAGGAACAGAACTTAAGCAACCCCTGTTCCTTGTGGTTATGTTTCTATTACACCTGTACTGAGATCTTGCAGAAGCTGAGATCTTGTGGCTGAAAGTTGTACTCTTAGAAAGCAACCCTGTCTGCTAAAATTCATTAATAGTGCTGGGGGGAGAAAAAAAAAAAACAACCAACAACAAAACCCCCAGAATTTTGTATAGTTTCTCTATCTCAAATGCTTCCCATAGTTAAAGTGCAGTACTGAGAGATCAACAACAAGAGTGTTATGAAAAGAGAGGAATAATATAGTATAGGCAAAAGAGGACCATCTGTATTTTCAGTTGAGGAGAGTTGATTGTACTGAAGTCTGAGGAGAATAGTAAAGGAAATGAAGGAGAAAAGGAGAAAAAGAGTAAAAGAGTAAATAAAATCTAAAGAAAATTAGAAAGAAAGAAAGAAGAAAATTATAATGCCCTCTCTCTGAAAGTATCGACCCAGTGCAGAAGTTTAGTAGTGAGTCCTAAAAGAGCGCATTATTTTGAATGCTATGGCTCCTTGCATATCTTCAAATTCTAATGCTTCCTCACAAAAAACAAAGTTTGTCTGTTCTCTAATTTTCCTGTCTTCCAATTGTGCTTTTCTCTTGGAACATATTCACCTGTAATACAAATTCTATTAGAAACCTGATCCACTGCCTTTGGCAATAAGAATGAGATTACGATACTTCTTTTTTCCACAGTAGTTCAGGGTTACCATTGTGGTTCTTCATAAACTAGCTCAGGTAAGTGCAACTGTCAGAATAAAGCTTAGAAAATGCTAGTGTACTCTGTTCTTATGATTTCTGCTCACCATATCTCATCACCAAAATCCACCTTTCCAGTCAGATTTTAATAGTGAAACAAAGAGCAGAACAGGCCTTTGTGGCCCTAATGCCACCTCAGTAGGACTCAGAGATGTGCAGAAAGGTTTGAATAATTGTGCACACCACTGACTTACATCGTGACTAAACTAATGGAAGAGAATCCCTGGTTTCCCTGGACACTTCATTCTGATATCTGGCATTCAAAACCCTGATTTGGTTATATCAGCTTCACAATATTTTTTTCCGTGTGTGACCCATTTGATGGTTTTCATGGTGACTTCCTGTCATCTACTACTATGCAGGCCCTCAATGTTTCCTTTACACTAGCAACATTTCTCCCACATGGATTTTCATGACTAGTGCCGAAGGTGTGATTTCCAGCTAAGGTCAAGACTTTCTAAGACCACAGTATTTTTACCTTTCCTAAACTGTCAGATGGAAGTTGACAGAACTCAGTAAAAATTTTAATACTATTCTCTGAGGACCAGCTAATGGTCTAACTTGTATAACTCATATAGTTTTTTATTAATTCAAACTTTGCTTTCAGATACATGGCTTGTCATTAAATCCTTGCAGACATATGGGTCTGCTCTTGTGAATCTGACTTACAGGCTAACAGAAGCTTTGTGCCAGCCTGCTTCTTGTTGATAACAAATTTGCTGTGATCTGAAGAAGAACTGCTGTGCATTCATAAGGTTAATCTGGAGCCTACTGGACACTTTGTAGAACATTTTGAGATTTGTGTAGAAAGGAGAAAAGAAAGTTAGAAAAGAGGGTTTCCTCACTGGAATGTCCCTTGCTATGCTTCAGGAGTAATCTTGAAAATCATAAGCTAAGCGAAGCATTGCTATAGAATATTCTGCTAAAAAAAACTATACTAGTTTATATTTTCTTACTTTCATTTCTACATAGCACATCCCCCACTTTTCCAGAAATTATTATATAGTGTATGAAATGCCATCCCAGGAAAACTTCTGATGCTTCCAGACCTTGCTTTCTGTGATGTTCTGAATGGCATGAAGGGCAGGCAGATAAACCAGTAGTGTTGACAAAAAGGTGCTGTGACTATCATGGTTTTTATGGTTCATACACTGACCTTCAAAATACAGTGTATTGAGTAGGAAAAGAGTTAGTCTTCTATTGAAGATAAAAAGACACTTTTCGTTTTTTGCAAAAACAAATGACCACTTTTATGTAACTGGTACAGACCACATTAAACTAATTTAAGCAAGAACTTCCACACAAACCTCTTCTGTTTTGTCATATGTGAATCCCTGGTCCCAGCTACCAGCAAATGCATCACCACTTAGTTCATTCTCACAGGCAACAGATTTTAAAAGACATCAAGGGTTGCACCAAACTATCACGTCTTTTAAATCCTGCTTCAGACTTTGTGCAGCTAAAGTTATAACATGCTCTGAACATCAAACACAAAGCAAAGCACAGAGAAACCGCCACATCAGCAGGTCTAACCAAACACAGCATTGATATAGAGAATTATGACATTTGACAGTACAGAGCAGAATACTGTAGTTGATCTAAATGATAATAAGAAAACTTTTATTCCCACACTCTATCTGTAGCAAAGGAAGAAAATTATGTTAAAAATAATAGCTCATTGGTAAATAGGCCAACTCAGCTGGCAATCTAGTATTGCAGATACAGCTATGGAAAGGTAGAAAACAAGGTTTAGCCTCCAACTTTCTTGTTAATTATGTCATTACTTGGCTAAGTCCTATCATTTATGCCCACAGATAAACGGCATGAAATCTAATTTGAAGTTCACAATTGCACCTTCAAAATTCAGAAATGCCTCCAAGGGTAAGGCTTATCTTCCTCATCTAGAAATGCATATCGGATCAGAAGAAAAAATTTAAAGTCCCTGAAAATATCCAGATGAGACATGAATGAAGGAAAGTGTTTCATCAAGTTCTAAGCTCTGCTTGAACCAGAAGTCACGGTGACTCTAAAAATGCTGACAGGCACAAGCAGCTCTGCACTGGTTGCCAAAATAATGTGACATCAATTCTTTTACTTCCTCGTACAGAGCAGTTTAGTGCTCAGTCAAAGGGTCGTGGATACTCTTGGTCACTCCCCAGCCCTTTTGAAACATTCAGACTTTCCTCAACGCTGGCTCTCTCCTCTGGGGCACACAGCCAAGAGCTCTGAAGCCCAAAGCATAGGCAGATACAGTAACACCTCCCTGCAACATGGGAACACTGGAGGTTCAGCGAGCAAATCTTTTCACTCCCTGCATCTCAGTGCAACTGCATTATTTGGTCACATGTCTTACTTGTTTTTTCCCAATACAAAAGGTAACTTATCTACACTGATAGGGGAGCAAGTGCCTCTCAACTTTCAATATCTCAGCAAAAAGTATTCTCTTAAAGGAGAAAGACATCTTAAAAATCTGACTTAATGTGGTCTCCTAGAAGGAAAAAACACCCACACACTTCCAAGGAAGTGGAACACCAAATTACATTATTTGCCTTGGAAAATTCAACTGCATCTCATCTCTATCAAATAATCAAAACTGAATTTGAACCTAACAAAAATAAAGATATGAAATGAACCAATCAACAAAAAATAAAAATACTCTCAACTTCTCCATATTTGTGACCCCTGAACTTACTTTGTGTTTATTTCCACCTTCCTACTTTTGCCAAGGTCAGCTAGGGTCCTGAATTTCCACATCCAGGCAGAAGATGTAGGAACTCAAACTAACACCCACAAAATTTCTTGATATTACTAAAAAAAAATCACACTTAGTATGGATCTTTGCACTAATTTCGTAAGGTATGAATGAGGTGTCCAAATTTAGAACAGGGATCACTTGTTGGTGTGACAGACAGTCTGGGGGCATAGAGTACTGAAGACTGAGCTGTTGGTACCCTTAATACATTTCTCTAAGTATCAAAAAAGATGAAACAGTCATCATTCAAAAACAACTCTTCTCCTTCCCATGTACTTTGACCCCTTCCCATGAATTATTCCTTGAAATGCAACTCATTTTGGCTATCTTTTCCATGCAGTCTGCTTCCAGAATCCTCTCTCACTGGTAACCATCCAAACGATGCTCACAACCAAGGAGAAATACAAAAAACCACAAAAACTCATATTACAATAATTTGTTTCCAAAATCCTGAAACACAGGTACAACCCAGAGCAGTTTGCAATTCTAGATTCTCCAACCCAAGCCAAACAACAAAACTTGGTAAAAATGAAGTCAGCAGTCTCACAGTTTTATTATTTATTTTCCTTCTTAGGAAAGAACACTGTAAAGGCAACAGTGAGATGGATTGCTTGGACCTCTAATAGTGCTTGTTACTTTGGGTTTACACAATGAGGAACTCATACCTAGTTACTTAATAACACTGATAGTATCATCAATCTTGCCAACTGAAAATGGTTAATCTACTTTAGCAGAAAGTTCATTAAAGATTGAGTCCTTTTCTTTATTTTTTTGTTTTGATTTTTGTTTTGGGGGGGGTTTTTGAGTTTTTTTCCTGTAGAAGAGAAAGGAGGTCAAGAAAAGGACCTTCCAGAGAGCATTTGTTAACTATTCCTATAAACAAGCTAATATGGCAATTCCCAACTAGGAAGGAAGAGAGGAATGAAAAAATCATAAATTCTTAAGAAAACATTAAAGCACATAGATTAAAAAGGTTATTGCTTACAAGATTAAAGAGTTTTAAATTAAAGTGTCTGAGGCAGAATAAAATGAATACCCACAAAAAAGTGAGATTCTACGAGGCAAGTTAATGATGAAATGCTGAGCTGGCAGGAGGCCAGCATTGTCCAGTTTAGTTCAGTTGAGTTGGAGGGATAATGTCAGCTGACATGCTGGCAGCAAGAAAGGCCTAGGAGATGGATGGCAGCTTAAACACAGATTGATCCAGCAGTCAGTGGAAAGCTTGTTGCAGTGATAAGACTAATTATTCTATCCATGGGGATTTCAAGTATTTCAAAGTAACTACAGAATCCATGTGTCAGGGAAGCAGTTGGGAAAAGCACAATCCCATCAACAGAAAATACACGACTGTTGACAGACCAGACATAGCACCAAGACAGACAGCAGGTGGTATCCTCATCAGTGTAACACTGAAGTTAATGCAGGACAACTTTACTGACATCTTCAGAATTGACTCCAGGTTTACAAACTAATGAATTCAGAGTAGGGCCATATTGAAATTTCTAACCAAGTACCCAGGGAAGACTTTTATTAAAAAAATCCACTGATCTACAAAAAGAAACTGTAGTTAATAATTGCCAGAATTTTATCCATGGGATAGATGTTCAGCATAGCTAAATGAGCACACTTCCATGATACCAGACCCTTAATATCTTCCATGGGACAGTGGCAGTGTTTGCAGAACTGCGGTCTCTTCGAAGCAGATATTGAAACAGCTTGCAAAACTACTAGGGTAACTAGCATAAGTATTACATTCAGAGGATTTTATTGCAGGAGGAGCTACAGGTCTTAGACAGATGGGATCCTATCAGGCCACTGGCTTTAAACACACAGGGAACCCGAGGATGCCTTGTCAAAGGTCTTGTAGGGGAAAAGAAAGGTATGATGAAAAGGATAGTCAGGGTGCAATCTAGACTTAGGTAGGATTTAACTAATAATGGCCCATCTTCGCGAACGAAGATTTGGGGAAAGGTCTTTTACCTTTCCAGCCTGCGCAATGGATTTTTTAGGTGAGACACAGCCTGCGCTGAACTGAGCCCACCCTTTAATCCTAAGGTTCATCTGCCGGGGCCAAGCAAGCTTGGACAATGGCAGTGAGGTCCTCAGGACGTAGGTTTGTTTAGAGTGTCCTTCTCATAGATGGATGGCCTCACAGGGCTAACGACCTCCATCAGGCCAGGAGACCGGGATTTGAACCCGTGGTCACAGCAGTGAAAGTCCTGCACGCTAACCACTAGGCCACCAGAGGTCTCGGATTTAACTAAATAATTATAATAAAGCCTGATATGAAATAGAGGAATCATTATGGATATGCTGCTCTTAGAATAGGGTCCAACTCTATGGTAAGGGCAGAGAATCTAGGAGTAAGATGGTAAACTGGTGAGCGTCTGGGTCTGAAAATAATTTGAGCAGAGGGAGAGGAGTAGCCACCCGAAAGCTGGAATAAGAAATCAGCAGGCAGTGATCAATCGAGGGACCAAAACTTCTGAGTCCTCACCTAATGGGCATGAGGAAGAAGAACTGCTCTCTCAACCAACTCTTTGGAGGCAACTGAACAGGTTAATTGCTAAATGCTGACAAACTCAATCATTGCTATACTTGACTGGAGTGTTTTTAGAATAGCTTTCCTAGTAACTAGGAATGGAGAAAAGATTATCGAAACTCATAACCAAATAATTGCAGTCTATAGCATCATCCACATCATCCACATTTCATTCTTCTGTGGATAGCATTCAGCTTTTAATTTCAATTCACATTCTATGAACGGGGTTAAACAAATATCTAATTAGAGAAAGCTATGACTTAAACATTTATGCAAATCAACCCTTTTCATGAGTAGCATGGTGTAAAAATATGAAAATGGACTGATTTTGTCTGTGTTTCAGTTCCCACTTTAGAAACCCAAATTAATAATTTCGTCTTTGATGAGACCATCTTTCTCTGATGTCAAATGTCAGTATGCTAATTTGTGATGCTTTTTTCTGTTTATTATCATCTCTAAGGTCAAAAAGAGTTCTCTGCTAGCTCACATAATGTGCAAATAAATTCATATTTTCGGCGTCTGTTTCCTCTCTGCTCTAAGTTCATTGCTGTCTCTTTGACTTAGTAAACAATTACACCCATGATATATTTCAGGAAACGAATAGTTCCCTGACAATATATCCAGTTATTTCTTTAACTTTCTCAACAGAGGAAAAAAGACATTTCTTAAATTAAAAGTTAGACATGAAATTTAATGGAGTCACAACACACCAGACTGGAAGATAACAATCACATCTTCCCACAAATTTTAGTTCATGAAAGTAATTGATGGAATTATTTCTACAACTCCCTCCAGTTTTTGCATCCTAACTCTCAAACTCAAACTATTTGCCCCCAACAATATAATTTTTACCACGCTTTTAGAAATATTGTAAACTTTTATAGTTCTAATCACATTAAAAGGAATGAGATTTCCCTAGGTGTCAATCCTTGTTAAAGCACTAACTACAGCTGGGTGCAACACAAGCAATTGTACAGCAATCAATAACCAGTTTGAAATATTTGGTGCAAGACAAGAAATGCGAAATGGAAGTCATTGTCATAATCAACAGGCAACCAGCTGCCTCGCTTGAATGCTGAAAGGGGTTAGAGGGCAATGTAGAAATCAACATAATAGCAGCCAGAACAAATTTAAGAAAGCTTGTGAAGCATATTTAAAGGGAATGAAATGCAAGTAAGCGAAACTTTTTGTATTATTTTTATAATGCTATGAAGGTGCTAAGGGATAAATGGGTTTTTAAAACTCCCAATGCAATCTGTCTGGCATACTATATTCCTCAAGGAGGCCAATCAGATAAAAACTCTGGAAGTAATTGAAGAATCTGTAATTCCATTGAATAATGATTTCTTTTTAAATTGGCCTGGCAATCATAATGCGGTGGAGGCAATAAATACATTTAAAGAATAGCTATTAGGTGTTTTACAGAGATGCACTGTTAAAGGTTGTAAGCTTCAGTGCAGAGAATAGAACAATCTAGATGAACAGGTCAAAAAAGTCAGTTTGCTGATTTTATGTTTCTCCATTTTTGAATGCATGCCCTTGAATAATTACAGCTATGCTCCATGATATGCTAAGAATCAGCAGTTTTCATGGGTTTTATTAGTTCTGGGTTTCTCTGTTACTGTGGTTGGAGGAAAATAATCTAAATAGAGAACCAGCAAACAACCTCTTCAAATATCTAATAAATTCAGATTGGGCATTTACAGTTTTGGGGCCTCCTCCTGAATTTGCTTCCTGCTGAAATGCTTTTGTAAGAGAAGAAATGTAAAGTTAAATTCCCACTTGCCTGTTTACATTCAAGATGAAAAAGAGGTAATTTCTATACATATAAATTGGCTAACTTATACATATTGCTCATCTTTTGACCATTTCCAAACTTTAGCCTTGTTTTCAGGAGTCTACAAATCACCGTCCCTTGGTTCTACAACGGTGCTCTTCAAATAGAAGATGTATTTGGTGTGTAGATAAGACCAGTGACAAACACAAGAATTTTACTTTAATTTTCTAAAATAAGAGTGGAAAACTCTTCCATTTCTGGGTGACTTCGATCAGTACTCTGGAAGAAAAGAATGTGAAAGTAGTATACACCTATTTTACCCAAAAAGAAATTACTTTGGAGAAGTCTGACAAGGATTCATTTCTTTCTTTCATTCATTCTGTCACTTTTGCCACCCGAGCACAACATCATAATTTGTCAGAAAAGTGCATCTTATGGACTAAGTGCTATCATGGAACACTTAATTAATGATTCATTCTGCTCATAATAGAAGGCAGTATGATATTTACTTTTGTTCTCAGAAATTTAAAAAGAGAAAAAAAGTGCTTCAATGCCCTAATAAGTAGAGCTAGCACAAAATCAAGAGACATTAAATTCATTCCATATGCAGTAGTTTTTTGACAGGTAAAGGCCATGCTACTTGTATGTCAATGAGAGGGTAGTGAAATTCCAACCACTGTAACGGCATCCTCTCTTCCCTGGCTGCAGTACCATGGTCCTCAAATCCTGGCTTGCAAGAGGTTCTGCACACAGAAGATTTTGCCCCTGTAACATCTTGCTAAAGAAATTGTCATGGCAATCATGTGAAAGCTCGTAGAAAGCTCCTGATGAACCTTCTCTTCAGCACTGTCGTTAGTTATTGTCACTTCCTGGTGGATTATTTAATCGGTCAGAATTACACTGATAACCTAGTAGCAAAGGACTTCTTCAGCTTCCTGGGCTTTCTAATCCTCTGACAACAACTATTTTGTTTAACAGCATGTAAACAAATAGAAGGTCTAACAACAGGCTAAAGCTGGGAATTGCCATGAAAAATGGTTGTTCATCTCCAGGGAGTCTCTGATCAGTTCTGAGTAGGAACTCATTGCTCCAAGTATCAGAAACAAGCAAGGGCTCCAACTCATGTCCCTCTGTGGTTCAGTTTTGCTCTGTCATAGAATTTGGTCAAAAGACAATCTATTCTGCTGTTTACTTGGAGAATAAGAAAATAAGGAAAAGAAATTAAGACTCCCATGTGGTGTTGCCTTTTTTTTTTTTACAGGATGACAGGGAGGTAAGTAAGACTTATACCTTCAGAGGACCTGAACAACTGTTCAGATAAGTCACATGCAGTAGAGGGTAGTTAAAATTACTTGCTCAAGGTGAAATTGTGAACAAATGAAAAAATCTAACTCTTGTTTCTCTTTTCTATTAGAGTATTTCTCTCCCATGCACACACTATTGGATTTAGCTAGAGGTAGATTCACACATACACTGGAAGAATATAGCAGTAGCAATTTTAGGGTGGCTGGAAACCTGTACTGGGCTCTTTCAGCTCCACCCAACAAGAAAAGAAATTACTCAGCACCATCATTCATGATCATAATCAGCCTTGGAATATGGCAATGTGCTCAAGGATAGCTTACTCCACAGAGACTGGATATCTTGAGAAGAAAAGCAGATAATTGTTCTCGACAATGGTCTGAACAACTGAAGGAGAATAACTTGAAAATGACTCTTAAAATATAACATGGGCACGGTATGGTGTTTTTCAGATAACTAATATATGGAGAAGATGAAAAGGGAAATTTATTTACTTTGAAGTTGAGTTAATAGCTTTCAGGAATTCACTGAAACACTAAATACATTATTCAACAACTGCCACCACCTATTATTATAAATTAACTTCAAGGAGCAGATAAAACATCATGTTACCTTTTTCTCCTTCTCTTTTTTTTCATTTATTTTTTTCTTTATTCTTATTCCAGTTCAACTTTAATTTAAACTAAATATTTAAGCATAAAGCACTGAATAGCCCAGAGGTATGAATGCTCAGTCTTTCACTTCTAGCTCAGTTATATAACTGAGATAAACAGTAACCAATATGTAATTATTAGTTGGTGTTAAACCTGTTTTTAGAAGATACAGAATATTTAAGTGTCATGAGTTAGCATTAATTGGTACTCAACCTAGGAGGAAGACAGGATGTTAGTCATTTAAAAGTCAGAACAAAGTAAGACATAAATACCTATTTTACACTTTCTCAGGTTGCTCAGCTTCACCATATCATTTAATTATATGCCTAATCTTTTAATTGGCTGCTACTGAGCAAATTGATACTTAGGTACTTCTAAGGAATAGAGAAGCACTAAAAAAACAAAACAAAATATGTTAAAATAAAGGTAAGTCAGATTCAAAAACAGTAACTTCAACAATTTAAATTACAAAAAACCAAACCAAACCAACCAGCCAAACAAAAAATAACAGCCCTTCAGGGAACACAGAATTATTCAGTGTTATAAAGCCTCTAAACTTAGAGACAAAGTTAATTTTAAATTGTCAAGGTAGAAAAATGCACCAAACACATTATTTCTTTATTTGTGTGTGTGATTTCATCAGTAGAAGCCACTCGGTAAAAAGGCAGTTAAATTAAATTTAAAATCACAAATAATAAAACGCAATCAGTATGCACTGATCATAATCATGTGGCTATTGCATGAATTCAAGTTGCTCATTCCTATACATGGATGATTTAGAAAATAAACTGTTCGTTTCACTAATGGCCAAAAATATCTTTATATTTCATATCTTTTCCAAATATTTAGGCTCTGCAATCACAAGGCTCATTTCATCAAAGAATATTGCGATGTACTCTGGGAAAAGGATCAGAAATCAAAACAACTAGATGGCTGGGGGGCCTTAATCAGGACCTCCTACAAAAAGGATCTCTCCCAAGAGATGTTAGAAAACAAAGCAGAGCCATCAAACCAACAATCTGTGATCACAACAGGAAAAAAGGACAACACACAACACATTAGAAACAATTACGTGAATGACTGTGAAAACCACATAAGCAAGGAGAAATGGAAAAATGGAGCAAAGGGAAGACCCCTGCAGTTGTCCTGCCAGCATTGGGAATTTTGGTGTCACTACCACTTTAGGAGATAAGTTTGGTTTCTACTTTGAGCTTTTTGGAAGAAGTATCCAAATTAGGATCACACAGAAATTCCTACTCAAAATGACATGGATATTATATGTGTACCATCACAGTGACAGTTAAGATTGTTACAGAGGTCCTATCTGCCCATTATAGAATCATAGAAACAACCAAGTTGGAAGAGACCTCTGAGATCATCAAGTACAACCCTTGATGCAACACTGCTGTGGTTACTAGACCATGGCACTGAGTTCCACATCCAGTCTCATCTTAAAAACCTCCAGGGACAGTGAATCCACCACCTCCCTGGGCAGCCCATTCCAATGTCTGATTACTCTGTCTGTAAAAAATTTCTTCCTAAGAACCTCCCCTGGCAGAGGAGAGGTTATCATGTAGAGGGCTTAGAGTGAAACTTAAACATAAACGGGTTTCTCCAAGCTCAGATGCAAATTGTACTTGAATATGATGAGAACTGTAACATTTAGTTTGGGGACAACTGCAGCAACCCCTTCAAACCTGAAGGTCTAACTGCTTTAAAATGTATTCCTCTGTTTGTTCCTATTCCTGCTTTCTTATACATAGGTTTACCTCATTTTTCAGTGCATTCAACTTATGCACGATGTGACTCTACAGCATCGCATTTTATGTGCATGGACACACATTTTTGTGCGGGTTAGAACAAAAGTGAATTTGACGCTTGTCCCCTGGCAGAAGTATCTTCATGGGTAGGGATGGCCTGTCTCAGATGGCCAATAGGTTCACTGCTGGCTCACTGCATGGGTTGGAACTCAACCCCTGCTATGAAATACTCCTTTATGTTAGTCTGACTGTTTTGCAAGCCTGTTAACAAGATGATTATAAAGTAAACACTGATTACAAAGTAGATAAATAATGATGATTATAAAGTAAATAAAGATAGTTTTGACTGGCTGAGAAAATTGGGGCTGTTCAGCCTGGAGAAAAGAAAATTGTGTGGAGACCTCACAATAGGCTTTCAGTATCTGAAGGGGGCTTACAAAGAAGCTGGTGAGGGACCCTTCATCAGGAACTGTAGCGACAAAGACTAGGAAAAGGAGTAATGGGTTCAAATCGAAAAAGGGGAAATTTAGGTTAGATATACAAATGAAATTCTTTACTGTGAGGCTGGTGATGCATTGGAACAGGTTGCCCAAAGAAGTTGTGGATGCCCCATCCCTGGCAGTGTTCATCCAGGTTGGATGGGGCCCTGAGCAACCTGGTCTAGTGGGCCATGTCCCTGTCCATGGCAGAGGGCGTTGGAACTAGATGATTTTTAAGGTCCCTTCCAACCTAAACCATTCTATGATTCTATGGTAAACACACATATGGATATATAGATATATATGTGATATACATGCACAAGTTCTAGGCAGGTAATAATTTACAGTGAATGTTCCAGGTTTCACTGTCATTGAGGGCCAAATCCCTGAATGATGTAAATTCATATAGGTCAATGGATATTGATCAAAAGCTATTTTAGTGTTTCTTTAATCAACATTGTAAGACTTTGCCACACAAATTAATTAACTGTATGAGGTCAAAGAGTTCAGTAAAAGTAGCAGTGTATGCATTCTAATGATATGATTTCCTCACTATTTTTTAATCAGATGTGAATGTGTGATACACTTTTCCAAAAACGAGACTTGATTTTGAGTATCTCAGGTTTGGAGGTGTTCCAGAGATCTTGTTTCTGAGACCTAGTCCCCTCCATTGTGCCTTGCCTTAAATACAAAAGGCTTCAGGCTCACCAGCTAGGAGAAATGTAGGTCATAACTTTTCAGCTGTATTTCTCATTGTTTCAATTTACTGAGCACTGACTCACCATGATGGCTGTTAAACTCTATTACTGCTAGAATGTCAATGTTTAACATGTTTCTCTAAACTGAACCATATGATTTTGTGTTGCTACCATGGAGTAATTTGCACTCCTTGCCTCTATATTTCATATTCCTTTTGATAAACTATACTACCATAGTAATAACCCCGAAGTCTCAGAAGCTACCGCACACTAAAAATAAATGTTCTGAGATGCTTTTCTGCAGAATGAGATGTACAATACATCCTAGATCTCAATTTTGAAATTTTTATAAAAGTCATACTGCAATGCAAAATAAATCTTCCTGCATAAATTATCTGTTAGCAAATGCTATTCTGCAATTTTTTTTAATCCAAAATGAAAAAGGTCTTCATATTAAATTTTGAAATGACAGTCCCCTCTCTGTAATATAGATGGAATTGTTGGAATAAAGAAGACAAAACACTCGAAACTCCTCCTTTTTAACTACGCCAGTGCAGTATAGTATTCTACATTTGCGTTGACATTTATTTAAACTGGAGGATAGGTATGGAATTACCAATTTTTTTTTTTCCGATTCATGTTATTTCAAAAGGGCATTTAAGAACCAGAAATTGTCGAAAGGAATGGAAAGAAGGTCATGAAAAAGGAAAGACAAAAGGTTAAGTTTAGCACCTCTTAAAACGTTGCTACATAGAGACCCAGATTTCTGGGTCTCTTTCCACTACTGCACAGAATATTGTCTTTGAAGAATAGCTAAAGTTGTGATTCAGTGTTATCGATAATGTGCACCTGATAAAAATGAAATAATCAAATTTGAATGATATTATGCATCAACGTGACATTTTCCATTAATCTTTCTTTTTCAGCTTTGAGACTGAAATATGAAGCAGTCTTCTTGTCTTAGATAACTGGATAGACACCCTATCTAACATAAGGTAAAAATATTGCCATTGAGCATGAAATGCAAGCGTTAGGTCATCTATAGGGAGAATATACTTTTCATACAGACAAGAAACACAAACTAAAATTGATGTGTACTTCATGGAGGTAGAAGGAACTTGGAGGGAACAAAATAATTCTAAAATAATTGGAAGAACTTTCTTAATTTCTAAATCTGTTTTCTAAGTAAGATAGAAAAAAAACTTTGACACCGGATTTAGATTATAAAACTAGCAGATTGTATAGAGTAACATTTCAAGTTCACAAAATTACAAAGACAAGGAGAGAAAATCCTTTTGGCTGGACTCTGATGACCAGTGAAGCCATTACAGAAAAGCAGAATATGAAGCAGAATGTTAAAGGAACAGATATGGTTTTGAAATGAAGTAGTTGTGCAAGACAGGAAAAGCAATAATGGCTCAAAGATCAACCTTAACTTCACCCTTACGTCTTAAACTACTCATCTTCCACAAATATATTAGACATAATTAATTGATAACTTAGTGGTTGGGACAGACATGTCCATGGAATCCATTTTGCTGGAGCAGTATTGACAAAAGTGGCAATATTAATTTTCCAAGTCTTGGTAAAAAGGGTTATTGTATAACAGTCTCCATTAAAGGCTCTGGTTATAGCAATATAGTGTAGATTTTTGCACAGATTTGGGTTGGTTTACCTTCCATTTACAGTATATTACACTAAAGCCTACAGTCTGAGACTTAGTTTGGTTTTGAACACCAGTAAATTCTAGAAAACAAACCAAGAGTGAAGAAGATGGGGAAAAAAAAAACAACCAAAGCCAAAACTAATCAAAGGAAAAAACCACCAAAGAAGAATGTTAAATAGTGAGAGATCCAGCTAGAAATTTCCATTGGCATTGCATGTCTGCAAAAAATAACCCAAAAAATGCCATCAAATATTTGACTGTAGTTTTGCCTGGTTTTTACCCTAATAATTATTCCAGTTTCTTAGAGAATAGAGGATTCGCTGCAATCTATGTTTCATTCCCTAATATAAAGTCCCTATGGTTAGTCATTTCAGCTTTTATTTTTACGTATGTTCTTTGCATATGAATATACATACATGTGCCCATGTAGTGTCAGAAAGAGCAGTGTCAGCATGGAAAGGAAAGCCACAAGGGGAAATCACAGTTACACTAGTGAGCTAACAGTTGAGTGTATAAATGCCTGTAGGTGTCCACTATATACAGAGTTACAGAAAAAAAATAGAATTGAAAAGAAAAGTGTTCACATAACACTTCACATTACTCAATTCATTCAGTCTCATTATGAAAATATTCTCAACAAATCTTGCTCTGATATAAAGCATCTATATAAAACTATACAAACTTCTATAACAAGGTCATCTACTTTTTTTCCAAGGAAGAGTTCAAAACCAACATAGTACTGCTGCATCACAAAAAACAGTAGTTCTTTATAGACGGCAACACACACTAACGTCAATGCATTGCAAGAGGGGAGAAAGTTGTGACCTTATTCCACAGGTATCCGATATCATGTCCCTATATGCAGGAATGACAGCGTAGGCTGCTGAGGAGAGGGAGATTGCGAGGAAGTGGGAGGGTGCTGTGTCAATCCTGAGGAAAGGTAGGAAGGATGCAGTTACCTCCTACGTCTCTCACAGAGGCAAATGAATTGTCATCCTTATTGTTAGACCACTGTTTAGGAGGGGCAGACACAGGGTTCCATAAAAAAAATGAGATTTTCACAGCAGTCTTTGAAATTCTGCCATGCTAAATCTAATTGCTGTTACTCAGAAAATGTGGAAATGGCATAATATCAAAATTCTGGCAGGATTCTGTTGTAACTGAGGCATGTTTTCAGGGACACATGCAGACCAGTTGACAAGGCAGGTGAAGGGCACAGTGGATCTGATTCTTCACTTCTGAAACATCTTTGATTCATTTTATGAAGCATAGGCAAGGCTCCCAAATCCTTGAGGAGTTTTCTATGTATGGAACTATGAAGAGAGGGAGAGCATTTTTATTTATGTCACTAATGCCAGGAAGATTTCCATGAGATACATCCTGGTTGGCAGTGTCTGCAAGCAAGGCTGACAGAGGAACACGTCCAAATAAAAATTTACACACTTTTGGTAATACCTGCAAAGACATTTAAATACCACGAGAAGAGTATAGAACGGTCTGTTTTTCACAACACCTTCAGTGACAACAGGTGAATGGGGAGAGTGCATTAAACTAGGAAGTCTAGTCTGGACTTAAAGTTACACTTGGGAATGAAGTCTTTATCTGCTCCCAGTACCTGAGTTTGTGAAATGAGTACAATAGGGTCACATTCAGTAAATACTTACAGAAATCTGTGAAACACAGAAATTATGGTAACAGGTAATTATGCACAAAAGAAACATGATTTCTTTGCAAAAAAATTAAAAGTTGAAGTTATTTGTGGTATACAGTAATTCCTTCAAACTTGGCCTAAGATTTACCCATATATTGAAGATCAGATCAGATCAGATCTCATTGGAATTTTTTTCCTTACCAGGGTATCAGTATCAACTTACAGAGTGCCTCTTACATCCCTTCAGTGCTACTGGGCAAGAACATGGGTTAAAAAAATGCCTTCAGTGCAGCGCTGCAGTCAGATGACTGTTCTCCTAATGACTTATACATTGTCAGCATCTAAGAAAATACCTTTTTTTTTTATTTAATTCTTCTACAGAATATCATCATGCCCTGCTATTAATACAAATGTAGACATCACCTCCTGATCCAGCTAAAACAAATCCCAGTGAATCAGCACATTTCCACGCTCTTCACATACTCCACTCAGAGAAGAAAGAGCGGGGAAAAAACCTCAGCTCTTTTAACAAAGCAGTTCTTTATCAGTGTCTTATGTCTCCCTATTCTACCTGGCTGCATGTGTACCTCTGCCTTTTAGGCAGCTCATCACCCCAACTCACCAGAGAAGTCCCACTGACTCAGGAAGGACTTTGCGCCGAACAGCATTTGCAGCACCTTCGGTGATACTCTCCAAGATACAAGAGAGGCAGCAGAGATTTTGCAGCACAGGAACAAACACATTTTCAGGAAAATCCACCTGTGAATCTGACTGATAATAATCAGCTAGATGCTAGAAGGCAGCACATCATTAGCCATTACAAATCAAACAGGTGGTATTGTTTAGCACAGGCACAGCTCTGTCAAATGCAGAACTGTTTTAACTAGCAATGTAGACCATCCATTTCTATGTTATATTCAGGGACAGGGAACAAAGAGAGAAAATCTCTTGAATGATGACAGACTAATTTAGTTTTCTGTGCGATAGCTCTATTATTAATGGTTTTCTGGGGTTTGGCCGTTTTTTTTTTCTTTTTAATGAAATACCAGCCATTAATTTTAGTGAAGTCATTTCTTGCTCTTCAGCATGTAGCTGTACAACAAACAATTTCAATATGATTGAGAGGCTTTTTCTTTCTTATTTGCCTCTATTTTAATCAGTCCATTGCACATGATTGAGGAACAAACTCCAGCTCTATATTTACAAATATCTAATCCAGAGAGGTTTTAACTTCTGGGAAGACATGTAATTGAAAGCAATATTTCCATGATCACTGCCATGGGTCCCCAACCACCTCTTAGTCAGCTATTGGGGGAAAAATAAGGAAAATGTTCGTATGGCAAGTCTTTATAATTATAAAAATACAAGTACTCACTGCACAGAAACTCTTCTTTTTGTATTCAATCACACCTACTTGCAAAATGCTAATAGATTCAGATGGTAGTGCAGAACTCAACAGAAATACTGAGCAGCTGGTTATGTTGCCCTGTGACTATTTTAGATTTGCTTACTTAAAATTGCAACCATGAAACAAGATTATGTCATTTTAAAAGAAGATAGGCTTTTAGAGGGCCTACTCACGAAAGATTATATAGTTTTGCTTCTGAGCCCAGGAGAAAATAAAATAAGGATTTTTTTTATTAAAATTCATTAAGTCTTACTCACATTGCCTACAAATGTTTGTCTTTTAGTTATAGTACCCTAAAGGAGATTAATTTATCGCTCGGATTACAAAGAGGTGAGCAAAGAGCTCCAGGCTCTGCCACCAACATCTTGTATGATCTTCAGAGAGTTATATCATCTCCTTGAGCACTGTTTTTTTCATATAAGAAAAAGAGAGAGAGAGGGAGGGAAGGAGAGAGAGAGCAAGAGCGAGAGAGTGAGAGAGAGAGAGAGAGGAGAAAAACAGTACTAGCCTGCTTTCCGAAAGGTATTGAGATGTTAATGGTTTAATTAATGTAAATCATCTGTATTGTTAAGTGATAGAAATAAAATCCCTAAGATAAAGGTTGCATAATGCTTTGTCCAAATAACAAAAGACCAACTTCACTTGTTATATTAAATTGTTTAGAAATGTCATCCAAAGATCATGGTAGAGAAAATACTTAGTACAACTCAAATCATATGGAATTACTTTTTGCTTATAACTGGTGAACATGAGAAGTATAGATATGGAAATTAATTTACTAAAATTGATATCCTAATGCTCAGCTCACACCAGAAAATAAATTGCTGAGAGGAAGAGCTATTGTACTAATTTTAGACCTTTTTTCTAATCTAAAGTTTTGGGGTGGTGGGTAGGTTAGAATGAGCAACCACCCTTTCCTTTTACGTGATTTTTTTTCTCCCTCTCTCTCTCTCTTTTGGCACTCCTGTCCTTCCATTTAGCCTACTACAGCTGCCTTTCTTATTTGTTTTTGTGACACTGCTGTGAGCTCCTCTCGTGTTAGAAAGGCAGCTAAAAGCACAGTCCTAAGCGAGTTGATATTTGACAGACTTCACAATGGGTGAGGAGACCAGGTGCTGTGCCTGTCTTTAACTGTAAGATTTGCAGCATGAGCCAGAAACAGAAACTACATTTTCCATCTTTGCTGTTCTTTTTTTTCTCTCTCTCCTTCTGTGTGCACATTGCTTTGTCTTCAACAAAAGCAACCACAATAGCACAAATCCCTAGTACCTGACTTCTTCAGTTTTCCTCCAATAGTTATCATCCTCAGTACCCTCTAAAAGACTGTCAGACAAGATTTTCTAAAAAGTAAAAAGAAAACCAGCCTCCCTGGAAACACTCTAAGCTAACATGAAAGGGAATAATATTGGCTGTCAACATGCAATTTTTTTCCTTAATGTTTTGCAAGTCTAAGTGGATTCCCCCACCCCACGACTCTTTATATCTCTAAATAAAAACTTAACATTTAATCTTGTTTGCTATGAGCATAACCAGGCTGAAGCCTGCATGTATGCAGTATTGAATGGTGTTTTACATTTTGTAATAACAAAGGCAAACTAACCCCTTTAATTCATATTTTTTCAAACAAGATTATTAGTAAGGCATTATCAATAGACTCTAGTGAACAGAGCAGACAAGTATTTCTGTGTAAGATCTTTATACATATATTTAGGTCTAGCACTCTCCTCTGTTGCAGTAGTAGCTAATCTTCATAGGCTCCAATGTTACAGAAAACAACCCTATGTGTCATTGAACCTGGCTTGTAGTTATACAGTACTGTAAAGCACAGCTGTCATAGCCAAATTTGTTTACTCAGCATCACATGGAACTCCATCTGGAAAAGGTTTAGAGCTCTTCAAATAATTGGGGAATCCATAAAGAATAAGGCATCCTTCCCCAAACGGCATAGTAACAGTGGAAAAAAACAAGAAATATTTTCTGCCTTCCCCATTTCTCTGTTGAGAGAGGATTTGTCCCACTCAATTTTATTTCTATCCTGCTTGACAGCCAAAACTGTCAGTGACAAATGCTATTTGGAGAGTGTGGTCTCTAAAATATCTCACAGCTTATGATTATTAGATATACAATGTCAAAGTCACAGTTTAATATGCTTATGCAATACTACCTCCCTGTGATCTGCAAGGTCAGAAGATGACCAAACATAACCACCGGGTTACGTTAGGCAATAATCTAAATGCACTGGCTGTTGAGATCTTTTGCTCAAGTCACCTGTGACGTTCCCCAGGCCATAGTTCAGTCAGTCCTCATGCTGCCAGGGAGGCTTAGGATCACAGAAGGATTAGGGACAGAAAAAGTAAAAATAAGGCTTTACTTAAGGGTTTTATTAGGCAAACAAAGTACCCTGAATTTCAAATGGAAGGGCCTTTATGACCATGGAGCAGCTCTACCAGGAAAGTCTGAGATAGAGCAATCACCTTTCCTGGAAACAGGTGAAGGTGAAATCACTGCAATACTAAGACATTTCCAGATGCATTTCCAGAGCCAATGAGGGAGAAGCCCTTAGTATATCATATATTTTTTCCATTTTTAATTCCTCAGAGTAAAAATTAGCACAAATTTCATGCAAGTGTTTAAAAATGTCTTTGTATGACCAGCTTTAAAACACAGAAACACAATGTAGCTTTTGTTTTGTTGTTACTTTCAAATCAGTACATTACCATTTCTACAAGTGTAATTAAGATCAGCTTTGGATTTTAGCACAAAGAGAATTATCATTCAAAAGTTTTTCCACCTGTCCAAGGCTGTTTACACCAGAAGAAAAAAAAAATTAAGTTTTCCTTCCACAAATATTAAGAAATTTAGATCTCTAAGACTGAATAACAGAAAAAATAAGACTATTCTCAAAACACCCAAAGTCTGTGCAAACAAAAATGCATGAATCTCTCAATGGATACTACGTTTCATTCAAAATTTAATATCTTCCTGTGCTATATTTTAATAATGCTTACAATCTCCTGTTAAATCATCCTTTTGTTTTAAATAATGTGTTTCACAGAATCACAGTGATTGTTCACCTTAATGCATTGTGAAATCTAGCAGAATACATATTTATTTATTTCTGTATTTATTTTGCCATGATGGTTTTTAAATCAGTATTACATTTATAATTTAAAAAGTCTCATCATATCTTTAGCATAATTTAACCTTCAGTGAAGAAACATTGAATAATAAAGCTCAGTACATACTATATAGATAGGTTTTAATTTTAGAAATGTATTTTAAAGCATACAACGGAGTATGATGAAGGAAATGCAATAATAGTCATTGAAAATATCTCTTACATATGTAAGAGTTTTATATTTTTTAAAAAGCTTTAAAAACACACCTTACATAATGTACAAAGCTTTTCTTCAATGCACTTCTAATAAAATGGAGATTCTTTTAGGATTCATGTAGCTGAAACTGTAGAAATCATGATCTTGTGGACATAAAATCCAACATTTTCATTCATTCAAACTTTAGAGAATGAAACAGCTTCTATAACTCAGCAAAAGAGGAACAATAACAACTAGCCATAGGGTTCTCTGCTATATTGCACAGATTATGAAATGGACAATTAGCTGAAAGTATATATTTATTCTCATTTTAAACTGTTTGTTAATAGAGCAATCTCCCTACAGTTGCACTGTCATCTCCACTCATAAATGAAAATACATCTCCAAGTTTAAAGCTCTTGTCTATAGTAGGATTTTTACTTTTTAAGTATTCTTAAAAACAACCATGATGACAACTGATTGTTTCATTTAAGTTGTGTGTATCAACAACATTGTTAAAATATTCTTTTTTTTTAATGAGGCATCTAGAATTACAGAAAATGATTTGCCCTTTCTCCATTTTGCCTTTGTTTATGTGGTTGTAAGAGGAAATAATACATTACTGGCTGTACATGAAAATTTTGCTTTACCAAAGTGTTTCATTTATTGCAAAACCGAACAGCACCATTTGTTATCCCAAACAAGTGATCTATGGGAATGATTTTGGGTGATGGCTTAGTGCGCTTCTGTTACTTTTGCAGCAGTAAACAATTGTGCTTTGTAATTTTCTGTATCTTCACAGCAATGAAAAATAGTTTCAAGGATTGTGTTCATAAAATTATATGTTAGAATTATTTTTATAACCCAGTTCATTTGCATGCTTTCTTGCATCTGACAGAACACTCTGGCTATTTAAGAAACCTCTTCTGCAAAAACTGCAGTAAACTTTACAGCTATTATTGCTGTATTCACTGATCCAGGCAAAATCATTTCTCTACTCAGAATGCAAAGAACTATTTTTAGTGTGTGGTTATGACAGCCTTCTCAGATATAAGAATAATCCTTTTAAACACGTAGAAAGTCATACAGGTGTGGCAGACATTTCCCTTAGCTGAACAAGAAACTCCCCTCAACTGCAAGGCAAAACTGCTACAGAGGAGTGCTCTAGAAGTTCCTTTCAACCCAAACTTTTTGATGACACATTACCCTCAAAGTCATTGCACAGCCATGTGGGAGATAGTTAAATTAACCAGAAAACACACAAAAAATACTAGGAATCAAAGACTCTTTTTCTTTATTCCTTGATGCTGTACACACACACACACACACACACACACACAAATAACTGTTATGATATGAGAGGATGAGCACATGAGTTAGTACTACCTATGCTTCTTCAGGGCAGTCCTGACGCTCTACCTACAAGGTAAATCTTCAAGATTGTAACGTTTTAAAAGCACGTTCCACTTTTGGAAAAGCATCTCAAACAAACAAGACCATGTGGGGAATATCCCCAAGGCAGTGAGTGTTCATAGTACTTCTCTTAGCTTCCCCCAGTTCTTTAACTCCCCATTCTCCAAGTGGTTGTCTCGCTGCAGTCAGAGGATTTTTCACCCTGTGCTTTCTCTAAGAGCAGCTTCTCTTCCAAGAGTACTCCTCTGAAACACACAAACATTGTCTATCTCAAAGGGACATTCAAGAGAAGCTCAGAGACATGATCACCCACTTCTCTATCACCACTATTTGGCTTCAAAACCCTCTCTTATACAATCTTCTCAGCATAACAGAATACTGTAACCACTGCAACTTCTGCTGTGGTTGGTTGCTAATTTCCACACTGCTCCAGGAAGGTCTGCATTCATAAATATTGAGTGGGCAGTGGCTAGCTAGTATGTATAGTGTGACCTAAGTCTTTCTAATAAAAACATAGTATTATGCACATGTGGGAAACATGGCTTCTTTTCACAGTTGTTAATTAAATTGTCCAGAACACTTTTTCTTTGCATAGTATTTTCTTATTGGGCTACAAATGTGGAAAGGGATTCTTAAAGAATGTTTATTTAATAGTCAAAGTCTGAAACATAAATTTACATCCCTAAATTACACTTCAGACAGGATCCTCATACTGTCTTCTTAAACCACAAAGGGATTTTTCCGTGTGATCAGTTTTTCTTAAAACTGAGGTTTCAAATAATTGCTGCACTGAAAACAGGATTGATCTATACTGACAGTGTTCAGTGGAGCTTTGATTAACTGATTCAGCTTTATTCGTGCTGGAAATTAATGAAATACATGATAGTACTTTAAAATTAGGACCAGTATTCACTCCAGGGTGCAAAAAAACCCACCCCAACATTAACAATGATCACTTAAAATAACAAATAGCAGATACTCTTAATTGAGACAAACTCCCACAAAATTCCTTTTCAAAGGAAGCTCAGCTGTTAATTAAGAAATTCAAGTGCAAATGCACTTTAAGCTCATATCACACCAACAGTCTGGGACAATATCTCCCTTCTAGCTGTATATTCAAGATCATTGCATATTCTGAGGGATATTCAAGTATATTTACAGTGTATTTTGAGGTGACTCTGAACATGCTAAAAATGTACCCATCTACCCTGCTGTGCAGGAGCCATTCTGCTTTTTCCATAAGACTGTTTCTAAAATAGCACAAGAGAGCAAGAAAGCAACATTCTAACACGCATAGCTGGGGATTCTTCCTTGGAGCCAGACATATCTCAGTTCCCCTCCTTGCTCCGGGGAATCTGCCTTCACAGAAATAAGACAGAGTTCACAGCAAATTCTCAGAGCAAGCTTTGTGTGCTTTCTAGCCTAGAAGCTGGAAAATTAAGATCCACATTCCTGTTAGGTTGCACAGAGAATTTAAATGGATTTCTAGTCCCTTATCTACTGGACATATCGCCATGACATTTTCTTTTCCACAGCTGATACTGCTACTATACTAAACATAAATGTCTGAAGAGTTTTAGGAGGACTAAAGATTTATCATTTAGAGAAAACCCTTGCCCATTCCCAACTGCAAATCATAATGTCATGCCTGTGACTACTTGTTTTGTATCTGCAGTGAGTGGGCAAGTCTCAGGTGGGGTGCTGGTGAGAATTTGTCATTCTGGAATGCTAATGTCATGGTTCACATTTGCTGGGGAGGCTGTCTGAAAAGGCTAGCTTCTGTTTCTGCTAAGTCACATTGCTTTATTGCTGTCAAGAAGTAAGAGGGATAGAATTATCAACCTCACGTATCATCAGGAAAACTGTACACCAGTTTTTAATTTCAAAGGCTTTATTGATGAGCACTACTCAAAATATATATAGGGTTAGACTTGATTCTTAAATATCCATATGAAACAATCCAAGAAACTCAAATGGCACTGTTACTGTTTAGGTGAAGTAACTAAGTCGAGACTCTGAAGTCATGCTCAGCTGCAAGAAACTAGCTACTGCAATGAGGAGGTTGATAGGAAAACAAGTAAACCCAGTAGCTGTGGTATCTCTTATGGAAAAGTCCAGTAAGAGGAATACAGAAATTGACTATCTATTTTTACTTTGGTTCTGGAATGTGGTTTTCAATAGTTCACTGATTTTTCCTATTTGCAAACTGGTGTCAGAGTCTGAAAACTGGAATTCTCTCAGGAGAAACAAAACCGGTATGTGTGCTCTGTTTGGCTGCTAATGCCTGTTCAGGGAACAAAATGGAGTTAGTCTGAGGTAAATTCTGAAGAAATAAACACAGTTCGAACATCAGTTCCTCAGCTACAACTATATCACTCTTCAAATTCTGTCTTGATGTATTTCTTTGCTTGTTAAAACACAGACATTATTGATTTTCAGGTCTGTTGAGATAGTCTAAATATTTCTATACTTTAAACTACAATTTTTTTCAATATATTGAAAAAAATTTCATATACTTTGGGGTTATTTCTACATCAGATTTTTGAAAGAAATTTTGAAAGGCAAATTTGCAACATGGTAAAAACCTCAGCATAAACTCCTATTTGCCTACACGGTACATTTGAACAGCATAATATCATATGACTCTGAACTACAATGGTGGAAAATTACAGCCATAGTTTAAAGTGAGAAGAATAATACTTTCAGACTACACATTGGCATATGGAATGGTCAAGTAAGTCTCTTATTTCCTCTAAACTCAACTTGGAACAATGGGTTCAATATTGGCTACTTTGTCTAGAATTTTTGCACTGACTTCATTGCAAGATCATTTGCTGGGACAAATTACGTGAACTTAGGCCACAACTTGCCAAATGAATGGCTAGGCTGGTACTTTCTTTGATCATTTTGATAGCTTTATTCTTAGCACCTAATTAAAATTAGGTGTTCTTCTGACAGACAAGCCAGAGGTCTTGCTGAAGGAGAAACTCATGGAAATTATGTGCCCTGCACAACATAAAAGATAAGACTGGATGTCAACAATGATTTCTTCTGGCCTTAAAAAAAATAAATATACCAATGTGAAAAAAGACTGATTTGAAGAATACCACTTGAGAAGTAAATTCTATTCAACATAAATAATTATTGGTTTTTTCCCCTACAAGAAGGAAACTTCATTAAGGAGGAATGAAATATCAAGTTTTTCAATTAAATGTTTTTAACTGTGTTTTTACAGTGTTTAACAAACTGGAAAACATGGTAAAGGAGATTGAGCAGCAGGAAGTAACATACCGGCATATTTCAGCAATAACCCACAATATGTGGTACACTGAGGAAAATTAGGTCTTGAGCCAAACAGATAAAAAAAGAAATATTATAAAACCATGAAAACACCTTCCATGAGGTAGCATCTACTTGCATATTGGAGGAAAACTCTAAAAAAAAAATTAATGAGGAAGGAAAGTAAGCCCAAACAAAAAGTCAAAGAACTTTTGGAATCAGAAGTAAAAAAAGACTTCAGAAGTTGAGAAACCACTTCTGGATTGATTCAATCTCTGCCCTTGAGCCTCAAATCAGCAGAATCTTAGAAGGTGTAGAGCAGAAATATTTCCATGTACTTAACTTGTTGCACCTTTCCGTGGCCATTTCCATTTGCCATTACTGAAGGAAGAATAGTGGTTAGGCAGAGCTTTAGTCAGATGTTATCTCTTTGTGTGTTCTCATTACTGCTCATTCTGAACATCGGCTGCTTTTCCTACAGCTTAATTGTAAAGAGGGAAAAAAAGCAACTCAAGTAGTACATTATCAGAAGATCCATCCTTTTTACACTAGTTTCAGTAGAGAAAGTAAGCAACTTAACTCACTAGGGAAACTATTTAGCTGGACTTTCTTAGCACAGCATTTCTTTCTGAAGGGGAAGGAGGAAGTATTTCACTCTACCTTACATTAACTCTCCTGATTTTCAGTCAAATTACTAAAACAAAGATGGTATATTAGTACATCTAGCAGATCTTGACTGTCTTACACCTCACTGGTGTAGATATCTACTGCCTCTCGACTAATGACAAGCTGTGTAATTTCCCATGGTTGGCAGGACCTCTAAGCAATAATGTCTGCTTCCCCAACCCAATGTTTGATTTCTGCATCTAAATCTGCACTAACATGAACATCATGTTGACACTGGCCTGACATCGACTGAACACACCATTTCCTTTTCAGTCAAGCATGCAGCTTACCAAGCAGGTTATAAGGCATAAAACCCCAGCAAAATTGTTGAAGTAGAACCCGCTTCTCACTCTGTCACATGCACACTATATTTGCTCATCTGTTTTTCACAGCTAAAGGAGTGGTAACAAATTGGCAGGAAAGTTGTGTAAATTTGCTCTAGTAAAACTGCAAATGGTAAAAATCTATTTAACATTTATTAGAAATGGCCAACAACCCTCATTTCTTGAGTGAATGTGGGCTTTGTTCTCCCAAAAAAGTAATAAAACAGACTGTTTATAACTGTTGGCAGCAATAACATCTATACCACAGACCTCTACATCCAGCTATTTGGATTCATGTCAGACTCTAATATTTTGAGATATTGATCTACAGAACAATCTCAGGGTTATGATTTAAAATAAACTGCATTAGGTACGTCTACCCAGATGGCTGGGTACCAGCACATAGCTGTTTTTGAGACCAGACTAGTGGATCATGTAGCCAATGAACTTCCAAATGTAAACTCAGAGAGAGCTCGAGTGTCTGTTTGGACTCTCACACTCAGGCTCCCCATGGCTGTGGTTTAATCAAAGCTGACAACTAAGTACCACACAACCAT
Source organism: Neopelma chrysocephalum (assembly GCF_003984885.1). Taxonomy (NCBI): domain Eukaryota; kingdom Metazoa; phylum Chordata; class Aves; order Passeriformes; family Pipridae; genus Neopelma; species Neopelma chrysocephalum. Next base: position 4,976,248 of record NW_020897695.1, on the reverse strand, counting down.
TTACTTACTCCCCTCACAGTCAGATAAGGGAGAGAATTCAAGGACTAAAATGAGAAAACTCATTGGTTGAGATAAAGACAATTTAGTAGGTAAAGCAAAAGCCATGCATAAAACCAAAGCAAAGCAAGGAATTCATTCACCACCTCCCATGGGGAGGCAGAGGTTCAGCCATCTTCTGGAAAGCATGGCTCCATCAGATGTTACAGTTTCTTGGGAAGACAAACGCCATTACTCTGAACATCTCCACCTTCCTCCTTCTTCCTCACTCTATAAAGAGCCTCATGCCATATAGTATGGAATATCCCCTGGGTCAGTTGGGGTCAGCTGTGTCCCCTCCCAACTTCTCCTGCACCCCAGCCCACTCACTGGTGGTGTAGTGTGAGAAGCAGAAAAGGCCTTGACCCTGTGCAAGCATTGCTCAGCAGTAATCATCCCTGTATTGTTAATTCTGTTTTCAGCTCTGAAAATGGCTCTCTCCAAAACAAAGACCCATTCCAACTACTATAAAGAAAATTAACTGTGCCCAAGCCAAAACCTGCACACCCTCATAGAGACTGCAGACTGTCCATAGGTGACCATGCCAATGAGAGGATATGTCACAAAAAAAGCTGCTCTAGAAACCATGTCTCCAGAACTAGATAAAAATTACCATTGGGTTTGTCAGACATCAAATAAGTTGACTGAATTAAAAGTGATACAATAAATACCAGTTAGGAGTAAGAAAACTGGTGACAGCCTAACTGCCTCAGTGGAAGAACAGTCATAGCCAACATCTTAAACACCATACCTTATGATATATACTTATCTTGACAGCGTAGATGGCAGAAGAGGAGAATTTACTTTTGGTAACTCATCTAAAATTTAAAAAAAAAAATCTTCCCTCTGGGCATCTCCAACTGAAAGCTTCAGTTTCAATATCCTTTGGAAACAGAACCTTGGTAAAGGAAAAACATTAATGCATTTTACAGGAAATGTCATACTACTCCTCACTCTCTGGTAGTCCAAAGACCATGACGCTGTTTTTACCACCTCTTTTATTCTCCACAATGCTAAGACACAAAACTTGACTTTAGTTTTTTGTGCTGTTAGTTTCTTTTTGGTTTTAGATGCCTATATACGTCTTTGTGTCACTGCAATGGCTAAAGGCATATCAGTGGGAGAAAGACAGTTAGGATTCTGTTTAAAAGGAAAGATGATTTTCTGCAGATTAGCAAGAACTGGCTTGAATTTTTGGAAAGCTTAAATTTGAGGCTAACTCACAACAGTTTCAATTCTATTTCAAGCTGATGGAGAAATCATAAACCCAAATTGCTATTACATCTTTCAAGCTATGAACCAGGGCTAACTGCAGAGTGATTTGTATAGCACATAACAGCAATAGAAGGCAAAGCTGAGAAGAAATGGAATCTGTATTAGAAAATATCTGAAAGATTTTTGCTCATGCATTGTTTCTCAGTTGTCCTGTCCAGAAGGAACACAGTAAGAAAGAGCATGAATAAACTTCCAATACTGTTAGTTACCTTAATTAATTTGATTCACTGTGTTACCTCACAAAACAACACTTTTTTCCCATGTAAATAATTAGCTAATCATAAGCAGAAAACAGAAGAGATTTAAAAAAACCTTCTTAGAAATATTCAAAATAATTACATTTGCTGTAGCATTTATGATGGGAAAGTCCATCATTCTGGAACTAATGGTGAATTCAGGCATGAGGAAGGGATTGCAATGGAAAGGTTTGTCCATTACTTCTAAGCAAGAACCTTGTAAAAAGGCTGAATTGCTGGCAAGAATGAGCATATCTCCCAGTCTCTTCCAATGACTCACGCAATGCCTCAGAGTGTCAAGTTGAATTGCCCTGCCAATTTCTTTCATTTTGTTTCTCTGAGAAAAATGAAAGTTAAAAAAGGAGGAACATTCAAAGAAGATGGGTATATATCAAGGTTTAACATCAGCCCAGCAAAACATCTCTCAAGCAGCTATTCTGAAGCCTCCGTTTGAAATTAAGATAAATAAAAATTATATAAATGCTACTAGAAATGTCACTTTAAAGTTATATTCCGTAGGCATATGCACATGGGAAAACAGTACTAGCAAATGTTTTGCAAGCAAACAAATGCAAATAATTCACATTGGTACAGACATTTTACATTTCTTGTACATTGTTTCTTTTTTTCCTTTAAATAAAAGGAAATCTTCTAACAAAGTGGATTTTTTTTTGTTTGCTATTGCTTTTAGGATACTCCCACTAAATTTACACATTTTTCATACAGCAGTTTTAAAACATGTTGAATGGTAGCAGAGGTTAATCTAAACCAGCAGCTGTTACTTAGATATAATTTCATTTCCAGCACAACCAGTAGCTTGATTTAAATGTTCTTTATAAAGCTGTAGAAATTGTAAGTAATGAAGTTGTTATTGCTTGTACCTCTTAAGCAATTACGTAAAAAGTCACATGTACACTTAGATTTCAGCTAGCTTAAATATCTGAATCAGTCCTTACAAGGGACAAGTTCTCACTGGTTTTAAAGGAATTTTATTTGACATCAGTTTATGCCATGTTATTCTCCCCTCAATTGTTATATTCTGCAGGGTGGAAGCATTACAGTAGGCAGCAAAACTTCCAGCCTTGCTGTCGGTTGGAACACAGACCTTGTTTAATTCAAATCAAGGTGATATTTAGCTACATATAATTTCACATTTAGCATTTTTTTCCCACAGCGTGTGTCATCTTATCACTAATCTTTTGAAATTAGTGAAAATCAGCTTATGAAAATTCTCCTGTGCTACAAACTGTTTTCTTTAGTCAAGATAATCAAGAGGAAAGGTACATAAGGGAATAATATTAAAAAATATTAAACAACAGATTAATACAACTGATTGTCCTCTCCCTGTCCTCTCTAGCACAGGTATGCACATCCTATTTGATGAATGTAGTCCACAAGTATAGTCTGCTTAAACTCTAATAACTGAAATATGGATCAAACTATAACTCAGTGAGATTTTCCTTTGCATATAATCCTTCTGAAGCCAATTCTAAGTAGAGCTATATAAAAAAAAAGAAATAAAAAGATAAAAAAGTATCACTTTAAGACTTGATTCCGACACTCACAGTCATAGCAAGTGGTGCTTTATAATTAAAATTTGGATAATGATGATGAGAAAAGTAGCATTCAAGATCAAAGGGAGTGGAGAGCTAAGGAATCAGTCCTTAGTGAAGAGAAAAATAGACAGACAATACCTAAAAGAATCAGAGATTATATTTACACTGCTAATTCAACATCATAAGAATGAGATGTATTTTCACTAATGCAAACAACCTAAAGTTACGGAAAAAGAAAATGGAGCCTCTAAGGGATGGCTACAATAATGAGGCCAGTACTAAAACCAGCCCCATCCAGTATTAACCTTGGCATTTAGAAATAACAGGAAATTATTATGGAACCCAGCAGATGTTTTCCAGAGAAAACATATCAAATACTGTAAGGATACTGAGGTTGAGCCAGAACAGGAATGTTTGAAGTCTGACATGAAATGGCAGATGTGACAGGAGAGAAAATCTGTTCAGAAAGATCAATTTAAAATATCTTTGACAATTAAGGAAACGCCAAATGTAATTGTGAAAGCTAATAGAAATCACAGCAAACACAAGGATTATGGACAGCTGTGCACATCTGATCTAGAATGACTCCCCCATTCTTAATTAATAACCTTATTTCAACAACTCACTCCTCAGCCTCAGCCGACATGCAGCAGGGGATTTACAGGAGAAAGAGGAAAGAGGATACACAAAAGTAGGAGAACACTCATTCTTTCACAGGCATTGACCAGCACAAGTTTCCTGCTACAGAGGACACATCCAGCCCTGAATTGTATATCTATGATTCACAAGCACCACATGTTCCCAGTTCTGGACTGAGATGTATCATAGATGAAAAAAGGTTGAAATGACAGGTTTTTCCATAGAAATAGGTTATGGTTATATGTATTTCTAAGGCTGGATCAGTACTTTACACATTGCCACATGCCTGATATTACATGGACAGGGATTAAGTTGTATCTCTATTGATCCTCCATGAGATGGTATGCTGGCTGCTGCCTCTCGCAGAGGGTAACACTATCACACAGCAAGAAGCACATGTTGTGGGGAACCATTTATTCCTTTTGCTGCCTCCTGTGCATTCTGAGATGCTCTTGGGCTGCACAAGAGCATTGACTTTGAGAACAAGTGTTTGTTTGCATAGATTTTGATGATACTCAGTGTTTCTGGACCATAGTCTCTGTGTCTCCCATTTGGCAAACAAGAAATGACAATGGAAAATATGCAAGTCACTGGGAGCTGGAGATGGAACTTCAGAAGAACAAAAATAGTGGGAACATGACACAAGAAGCAATGGGAAAGGAACTGACTCCCTAAACTGACTTTGCAATACTGACTCTTCCTCTGTACAGAGTCAGAGAAGTTCTGCATATCTGGTGAGCAGGATGGATCAAGCTTTAGAAAAATAGTACAGGGAAGCTCAGTCTTAGGGAGCTAATAAGTGACAATTCCAGCCTGATCCAAATAAATTCTAGGGGTAAGTTTCTATTTGCAGATATCTCTGAAAGCCATCATCATCATTCAGAGAGCAACATCAGCATCAAGGTTCAGCAGTCCTAGCTGGCGTGGGAACCAGAACCATATTGTGGAGCTGCACTATGGCCATGAGGTTTTCAGCCATGATAGACCAAACAGTGCTTCTGGCCTTGTGTCAGAGAACAAGCATGGTGGGTATTGTTTGTTTCCCTCTAGCAGTGCTTATTTCAATTCATTCCAAGTAAAATGGATTTTACTATGTGAAAATTAATTCCATATACCAAATTTCTTTCAGGCCATACTTTTAGGTGAAGCCCATATCTGCCAGAAGTTTGTATGTGATTTCAAATAGCTAGTTATAAAAACAAGTATATACCACACAGTCTGAGTTCTTTAGAAAGCAATCAGTGCTTGTCTACTTTTGCTCAAGTGCAGCCAGGACTTTTGATTATAATTTCTTTTTCCAAATGCCGTTCTGTCCACAATGGCACAATTTTCTTTAACCTTTCATTTTATGACAAGCAATTGCGCTCAACCAACATGAGGTAACTACTCCTTCCCAGGACAAGACAGCAACTCAGCTTCAGTTTGGATCAAGCTGCGTTGATGTTGACTGTCTTTTTAGCAATGCCTACATAGTATTTTCATACCAGTTCTAACCATCACTGGCATGATAAGGATAGTGCAGCAGGTGAGGCATTTACCTAATGAGAGCACCAGACACTGGAGAAATTTTAACAGAATGATTTTCACTCCTACAGAGAATATTGTCTCTATGCAGGCTGGGGGAAGGAATCTGTCATGAGCAGAAATGAAGAAAAGTACTGAGATCAGTCAGAAGGAGAGTTCGTCCTTGTGCAGTAATTGCTACCTTACAAAAAAAGAAGCAGAAAACACTCAATGGTATAAGTGCTTTAAAGTAAAACTCATTGATCATCCAAATTCCAGCAATATGAGGAGTATTTTTCAGTTCATAACCATACAGCCTTTTCTTTTCCTGTGTGTTTTAGACAACACCACAGATTTAAGTCACTGGAAGGGATGTAAAGGGAAAATAGAGAAGCAGCCTTTGATGCCATTTGGAATGAACATAAACTTGTCTTCTGGCATCAATGCAGTGGAGATTTTCATGTCCCCATATGGTTATTCTCCTGGCTGGAGCCTGTAGAGCAGATGCACAACACATGGGAAGGAAAGAAAATTATACTTAGATAATAAAATTAAAGCTGGAAAGTAAAGGAGAGAATTTCAGGAATCACCAAAGTGAAACCCTCCCAGAACACACTGTTTGGGTTATTTCTTCTTCCAAAAAGAGAAAGAAAAAAAAATAACCTCACCAACCCTCCTGTAGTTTACGAAAATGGCTTGCTTTATGAAGACAGCTCTGCTGCCAAAGTCCTGCTGCTCTGCAGAAATGTATCCATGGAGAAAAGGTTGAGTGCCGATTATGCTTTTGTTTTTTCCCGACTCAAAATGGATGGAACACAGACTCTGTTTTCCATTCAAAATACATTAAATCTTCATTTAGGGATACTATTGAACGGTCATAAGAAGGACAGCTTCTCAGGGAATATCACTTCTTCACTGCCCTCTGACAACAAGCCTGGATTTGACAAGTGCACTTGATAGCAAAAATAGAGTTTCCAGCTAATAATAAGCTCCAGTAAATACAGCAACTGTGACCTTCCAAAGCTACGTTAGCTGCATATCTCTTCAGCTGTGCTCAGACCAGGCAGCATTATGACTGTCTGTGCAGTGAACCGTGCCTCTTTCAAAAGCATCTGTGGATTTTAAGCGATCCCTAAGCATTTTAGAAATGCAAAGCTAATTAAAATTATGAAAGGCTTTCTCTTCATTCTTAATGGTAGATGCTTAACTACTCTTGTTAGCTGCTGAATTCCATCTCAGATATTAGTGGGAAGTCTGTGATGTTATGCACACAAGCATCTAGTTTGGTTAATCAAATTAGACTTTCTTGGTTATCCTGCTATAAGGACACCTGATGGGACACCTGGGGGGCAAATGTCTGATGGTAGTTTCAAGTAATAGAAGGTGCTAAATAATGGATAAACTATGGGCTGCTTCCATCTGCAAAAATATCCAAATTGCAATAGCCTGAAAGAGAAAGCTTGAGGCACTACCAATTAATTTTCATTAGACTTGGCTGTGATGCAAAAGTGGTCCCAGCAAACTAAGAGCTGTTAATTCTCTCCAAAGCCTCTATAGCCAGATAGAAACTTTAAGGCAGGGAGGAAGGCGTGGGTAGTGGGGGGCAGGGAGAGAGGGAGGTAGCGAAGGATGCCCAATTTAAGGATAAATTATCAAGGGTTTAATGAAATATGGGTTAATACAATTGCCCACTTCCCAATTCTAGAGACCTGAATTCAAAGTAGGTTGCAAATAAAACAACTCTGGTAATTTCAACCTGGTCCCTAATGGACATCTGTGTTTTATCAAATCATATCACCTAATTAGGCAGTGGTGAGGAGACATGCAGATCTGGAGCAGAAAGGAGGAACATTGAGGTCATGACAGAGGTGCTCCTGCAGTAATGTATATGCTGGAGATGACAACTGCACAAATTGCGTCAATTCTCTGTGAGACAGCACCCCCTTCCTTCCAGTATGAATTGCCAAGAGGTAATCCAACAGAGTTATGATATGATGTCATTTCATAGAACTAGGCAAATAATGCATATTAAGTTATTTGTTCACTGAATTTAGCTCCCCTTTTACCTCTCTTCTGCTGTTTACTTGCAGAACACCTAGTAAACAATTTAAAATTTACACCAGTTTACAATTCTAACCTTACCACTCTTCAACAATAATAGATGAAAAGTAGTGTAAAATGCTTTACTTTCTGGCTTACTTATTAATATTCAAAATGCATCAGACTGGTCAGGTATGTTCTGATATGTCTGTTAACCTCCTCAGGTAGAAAGGTGCAGAAGTACTTCTGCTGTGAGTTTGCAACCTTGAAATATGCTTGGTAAATGCACATATATATATTGCTGCCATTTCTATGGTATTTGAGGTTCTCACAGACACACCCCACCTCCCTAAAAAAAAAAAAAAGTTGCACATTTATTTTGGTGTTTTTCTTACAAAAAGGCAAAGAGAAAGGTCAAAGTCCATGAAGCACAGTAAACAAAAGTACCTAAGGAAGGAATAAGGTTTAAATTTACATCTACGATAGCACAAGATTATAACTCAGTCATAAAATCATCTATTGCAGGCAGTTGTTAAGACTTTCTGAGAGTCACATGCAGTAAAATCTGCAGCTCAGAATTTTGATATAGAAAGAAAATGTCAACACCAATAACAGAAATAATACAGCTGAGGAGAAAATATCAACAGTCATATTTCAGTCAATATGCCTTATGCATACAGGACAGTAATAAGGCAATATACTTGTTGAAAAACCTGCATTAAACTCTTCATGAATAGCTCTTAAAGCCTTGCTGTTTTGAGTTCATTTTGATTTACAACTAAAGGATATTCTAGAGATAACAAGAATCTCCAGAGAGAGGCTGAGAATCTTAAGTCTGATTTAAACACAAGCCATGACAAGAAGACAAGACATTGTTCAGGTTCCATCTAATATTTTTATTTCTTCTAGAGCTACACCTAAATTTCTGAGTGGACATGGAGCAGAACAGGCCTAAAGTTTATGAAAGATCTCAATGAGTTAAGTTTAGTGAAAGGTTTGGCTTAGGTCTTCCCCGTTCAGAACCTGAGTCCAAATTCCTGAAGACGTCCTTGCTTAGGTTATCTCATTTAAAAAATTATTTTTATTTGAACATTACTATGTGAGATGGAATTACATTATCTTCTACTTTGCAGTTCAGTCTGTCTGTAACTGTTGTACTAACACACACTCTGCGTCATATCTTGCAGAGTGTAACCTTAACTTCTACTCTCTGTTAAAATCCTTTTGCTTTCCTCCTAAAAACTCCATCTACAGGCAAGACTGCCAAAAAGATGAGAAGAGGATGTTGTCAAAATTCAGAAGATGATAAGGACACATTTGAAACTGCAGATTAGAACTTCCTTATCAAATATATCACACATCACTATCTAGCTTCACTAATAAAATTAATGATACTTTCTTCTCCATGTTGTTCCGTGTGCACAAATTGCATAGTAGTTTCCTTTAAAACTAACTCTGGAAGACTTAAGGCCATCTTCTAAGTTATCATGAACATTCCCAGTGAAGGGTCTGAATGGTATTTTAAAGGTGTAAATATTCACACTTCTGGACTATATTTTAATGACAATACTTATTTCAGTAAGTTTTAAAGGAACCATTTTCTATGCCACGTAAAAGACTGTCTCTGTATTTGTGTTGTTCATAGGTCAGAAACAGCCTTCAAAGAAATTGTACAGAGAAAAGTTTGCTCCATTAATGTTTATAATAAAATTGTCATTAATTACTGTTCTGCTTGGAAAGCATGAAACTATTCTTCAGCAGCCAGAAAACAACAATCTTCTTGGCAGCTCAGCTCCAACTGTCTTGGAAAACAAGGTCTGGATCCTAGGATCTGGCTGAGGTGATGATATAATTCAGAAAGAAAGCTTGCATTGATGGCTACTAACGATCCCAAGCAGACTACTACATTAAAAAAGAGTTGTCCTGTGTGGAGACTGAGGTCCAGAGTCCAGTTAAACTTATGCAGTTCTTTTATTGGTAGAAATTGCAGGTTAGCTGTCCAAGAAAAATCTGTCCATCTCTACTTCTATAGAAGACCTGTGACCACTCAAAGAGTTTCGTACAAGAGCATATGACATTTAGGGGCTTTTAAGAAAATACTAAGCCAATACTCCTACAGTACCCTAAGAGGACAAAAACAAGATAAGCAGCTGGTGAGAGAATATATATTTGCTTTTCTATTTATGCTGTTCCCCTACTGGTTTTAGTTTACCTCTTGTGGTTTCAGGGAAACCTCTTAGATAAATATTCAGCACAGATTATCCACTAACCATCATGCCAGCACACTACTTGGTACCTTACAGAGAGAGGATTCTGAATACTATATCTGGTTACTCTTTTACATAATCCTGCATGAGAACTCTGGCCTGTATAGATGAAACATAATAGCTGTACTCTGATGCTATGCTACCACAGTAATCTCTCAGTGAGAAACTATTTCAGAGTAAATATTCAGGAAAAGTTATTCTGATTTATTATACCTCTACACCACCACAGAAAGGACTGTAACTTTGAAACTCTTCCAGACTGCCCTCTAGAGCTGTATGGGATCATAGGTTTTTCATGATCCGAGTCACTGGGAAGGGGAGAGACAGCAAAGTGACAAGTTACATCTGCCACATGAGAAAGCCAGGGAAATTGTCTGGTAGAAGAAGGGGGATGGAAGAAACTATTTATTTTAATATAAGTTAAGTTTTTTAATCTATTAAATAAAGCAATATATAATGTTTGTAAAAAGTCCAGAACTTTATATTGGTGCTTTCACATGTATTTAAATAATGTAAGATGTTTCTATACATTTTTGCTTTTAAAAGAGTTGCAAAAGAAGTTACACAAAGTGATACCACCTATAAACAAGGTTTCCTTCTGAATTTGAGAATGCTGTGGAACCTACAGCATAAATTCAAATTAACTTATAGTCACAGAACAACAAGATCTCCAAAATTATTTTGCATACAAATTTTGGTGAAAATGACAAAGGTAGGTAAATAATTGCATGCAATCACCTGTTTTATCAACGACTGTTTTCTGAAAACAAGTTGGGCCAGCTAAGGAACAAATTTACCTTCATAAATGATTATTACATTTTAAGTACTGTGGCATGCAGTTGCCAATACAGACTTCCAACTGTGCCAGTCCTAAAATGATCAGACTGTGTACTTGAATGGAAAGAATTTTGAAAAATAATTCAACTTAGTTCAAAACCTTCATAAAGTACTCCACTGCAAGTGCATCAATTCTGCCTGGGACCCTAGCAATTGAATCATTCTTAGCTGAGAAAAATGTAAGATCATGATTCTCTCTCAAACCCTGTAGTGGTCATGTAGGAACACTCATTCATGCTTCTTGAATAACCTGAACCTAGATGCAAGCAACGTCAGCGATAGCATGATGGGACACACTAACAAAAACTCCCCTTTATTCACCTTCTCAAGGGATTTGACAGCAAAACTATTTCCTTACTAGAGCTGAGATCACATCAGCTAGGACAAAATGATCATTCCAGAAATCTGGACTCCTTCTCAAACAATACTTAAATAAGAAAAATCTATCTCTAATAGCTGGATTAAAACCTGGCAACAGCTGCAAAACCAGTGATGAGCTTTCCTTTTCAAGGGAAGGGAGAAAAACTGTTGCTGCCAACACTCATTTCTCACATTTCAGAGCAGTGGATCCCACAGAGGTCAGTATAATTACTTTCCTGTTAATATCACCTAATGTAGATAGAAGCATCTGGGTAGGAAAGTGGGGGAGGACAAATTTTTAATCAGAATCTTCTAAGCAAGTTCTTAAGAAACCACAGGTTTTTTAACCATTATTTTTACAATAAAAATGTAGGACTATTACACCCTGCAAACTATACAATGAAACACTGGTGAAAGCAGAAAATTGACAAGAAGTAGCCGTGAAAGATAGGCCCTAAATACAATGAAAATAGAAACTATAATGAGAATAAAAGTCTCTGATTCTCAGGGATTTGGCTTCAACCAAAATTCCATTGTGGAGTAGGAAAGGTTTTAAATTTCTTTACATTCATTTGCATTTTAGCACTAAGATTCTGTCCAAGAAAAATTTGCATAAGATACTTTAGAAAATGATTTTTCATAGACGGATTGTCCTTCTCCTCCTCCATCAAGATGATTAAAATGAGTGTTCTACTCAGTCTCATTTCTTGGTTTCAGGATTTAGATCTTTCCATTTGTAAGAATTATGCTTTTAAACAAAAAATGGTTAAAATATTTTTTCTTATTTTGTGTCTCTGGAGAAAATTTTCTATCTCCTCTAACAGAATACTGCACAGAAGTCTGAAGTCTGTGCACAAAACTGTTGGTGAACATAACTGAGAATTATTCTATCTAATTATAGTTTATTCATATGCTAAATTAGAATGTGCCACAAAAAGGAAGTTCCACAAAAAACGTGTGCAGAGGGGAGTAATTCTTGACTACTTAAAAGCCTGTGTATCCAGCATTTGCCAGTTCCACAAAGCCCAGCTAGTCAACGGCAATCTTAATTGCCCCTCCCTCTTCCTATATATACAAACCACAAGAAAATATTTAGTTCTTAATCTCGACATGCTCACGTAGTATCTTTACCATCTTCTGTACTAGGAACAATGTATTTGGGCATAAGGGGAGAACAGACATTTCACAGTCTGGGAAGGACTCCACCTGTCTGGTGCAGAATTTGAAAGGCGTGGGGCACAGGAAGCAGTGGGTTTTGGGAAGACAGCAAATGGCTGCACCACTGAGTGAGATGACTCTTCAACACCAGACTCTGTTCTTGCCTCTGCCACAGCTATTCTACATTATGTCATTCTCCGAAAAGGTGTTTTTCTTACTTTGTCACAGCATGGGTCTCGTTTGGACACCCTCTGTGAAGTCACTGGAGCTGCACGTACAGGGTGTGTATATGCAGGTATGCATGGAGAAGTCAGATCCTATGAGTTTCCATCTGTGTTCCTATTACTGATCAATAGTGATCTCATTCTCTCTGCATTGCAGGCACACAGCTACCAATGTGGGGTAATGTTTGCTCATCCCTCATTTACCAAATACATCAAAACATCTAAAAATACACTGAATACAGAGAAAATTAAGCTTTGGACAATTTAGTTCTTTTTGTCTCTGAATTCATTGAAGTCAATGGGCAAGTTCTGTCAGTTCTGTGCACCAAATGAGTTATGGGTCCTTGAGAGAGGAAAGCACAAGGCCCAGTGACTGAAGACATTATTTTAACACAAGCACAACATGGGGATGAATGAAGATCGATGAGGTGATTTTAATTCCTAAATTTCCTAACTCTTAAATGTTTGCCTTACAAAGTTAATAATTAATATAACTTTGAACATTTTAACATGCCTTTTTGAGTGTATTACATATTTTATTCAGTGATATGACAGTAAGACTAATTGATTAAAAACTTTTAATGTACTTGTAATTATTTTTCTTTTAACTGTGCTGAAAATATAATAAAACATTATTAAAAAGAGTAATCTAAGTCATAAGTGATATAAACTAAAGAATTCAAACTTTCTGGCAACCAAATTCATTTTGCAAAGAAATCCATGCAAGTCTGACAATTGCTAGACACCTTTCTAGTTGGATGCCTCATCTAAACCCAAATGTTGGTCCTGAAAGCCCTATTACTAGTGTCTGACTTAGTACAGACCAAGTATGAAGTTTTTCTTCCATCATGTACATCCAAACGAGACTGTTTATGCTATGCTTGGCATGGCTCTGAGACATAAAGATGTTATTGCCTCTAGCATACCCACTGCTTGTTACTGCTGCACTGAGAGAAGTTAACCTTAAGCTTGACTGGCTGATTGCTCTCTAATCTGTTTCTGAAAAATGAAACAGATTTACAAAGAATAAGCGAAAAATACAAGACTGGTCAGAGGCAGAGGAAATACATCCCTACAGCCTGGGGTTAGAACCATTCTGTCTAGATGCCTGCTAGACTGAAGTGGAACAAAAATCTCATGCAACAAACTGACAGACCCAGCTGGAAGACAGCAGGTGACAGCATTACCTCCAGCAAGGAGCTCCTTAAGTTGATTTTTACTGGCACTCTAACTCACACACACACAGAATAACCAACAGACATGCAGCATCCAGATATTCACAGAGTGCAAGACAATTCCAACAAAACAATCGGGGATGGTCCTTGATGAAGGTGTGAGCTTAGACTCAATTATTAGCCTCCCAAATCATATGCTTATTGTTGAAGAAATTCCAACCATATATCTGGACCAAACTTGCCTGAGAAGTAGGATGGGAAGGAAATGGGATTTGATGGAGAGAAACAACATGGAGCAATTCATAAAGCAGACATGTCAGTGAAAACTTGGCTAGCGTCAGGGAAGCATTTGCCAAGACTGCAGCATGACAACTGGACTTCCTCTACATTACTTCCATGCAATGAGGTTATGTTGCTGAAACAGCTCCCCAGCTGGCAATAACAGTCAGCAAGAGTCAAACTGAATCCATACTGTATTTGTTTTGGTATTCGTAAGGAAACAACCTTTCTGCTGGTATTCAAAAAATGGTCCTGTCTGAGAAATCCATTAGGAACTAAGCCTGAAGGACAATGAATCTCTCACTGCTTGGTATGTGTGATAGAAGTTTCACTTTTTTGATCTTCAATGAAATCTCCATGACATTTGAAGACTGATGCAAGAGGAATCTTTTTCTTCAACAGCAGCCATAGAAGAGATTGCTTACTTATCTTTCCTTCTTTGAGGTACAAACTGATTGTCAGATGTTGTCTGAGTGTCTGGGTGGAATTTCATCTGGTCTAAAGTGTCCCTGTTTCATTAAGAATCTAATATCCATTACGTGCAGTGCTAGCAAAAATTACTTTAATTCAGGTTACTTTGAAAAGCTTAACTACTGCCTCAGTGACAAGATGACATGCAGGTAAGGAATAAAGGCTAAGTTCAATACATCTAGTAAGGATGCCTAATGATTTAGCCTTAGAATGCAATCTTATCTCCCGGCAGGGACACATAGTTCCACAGAAAAAGCTGGGGAAAAGCAAACAAACAAAAAAAACCAAAACAAAAAACAACCAACAAACAAAAATAACCGTGTACAATGAAACCCACAAATTTGTGAAGCCTCTGCTCAATTTTCGGTGGACATCACATTTCTGGTTTCATCCTCGTACCACTTCACAATTTAAAAATTAGGTCAGAGGACTGGCTTGTCGATCTGATACTCCTGAAAGCCAGGGTATAACTGAAGGGGTTAATAGCGGGTCTATTAGCTCTCAGGATGAAGATATCGACTGAGCAAACTTTAGGGTGTATCCTTGATGATAAGGGAGTCAGTATGCAGCCCTAATGGAGAAAACAAAGGCAGACTGTAAAGTTAGTTGGTAGGCCTAGGATGTGGGAATTGCAATAAGCCCTTGAGCTTTGCCAAATCGCCCATAGATCCTAGCCAATGAAAATGCTGTTGCTTGCTTACCTAAAATAAGGATCCTGCTTGCTGCTAGCAAGGGGTATAAAAAAGCAGATGAGAAAATAAAGATTTATTCAGACATCTTTTCTGCACATAGCTGACTCCTCGTATCTTTATCGGCCGTCACGACTCTACACTGACATATAACCTTAACCACCTACTTTCAAGTTGAGAAATTTCACTTTTAGCAAATTTGTTTCTTAGTTTGAAGGGGGGTTTTGCATGTTGTTTACATCTAGGTTAATAAAAAGAAATTATAGATAAGATGGCATGCATCTGGTTTAGAGGGGCTACAGCAGAACCCAAGCCTGCACAACCAAACAGAAAGAACACATTTTCTAAGCTTAAACGATACACAAGTTGACTGGAATCCTCATCTGCTTTTCATAGAAAAACATTTTCATGAATGCAGGCTAAAATCCTAAAAGCCCATAAAAAAATTCTGTAAAAATCAAGGACAACAATATGATCAGGGCATGCTGTCCATCTTCTAATTAGATAGCCCCCATCTGTTTCCTGCCAGACAGGACCCCAGCCTCTAAGTAATGCCAGAGTTTAGCTTCACTCAGTTGTGTCTGATTAACTTAATGCAGGAAGTCATTTCCAGATGGGACCCCAATTTAAAATCCAAAAGCTATGCCACTATCTGGCTCATCAAGGCTTCTGCATCACATACAGCACACCCTAAGGGGTGGCAGCTTCTGGCAGGCAATACTTTTCTAATACCCTACCAAGGTAGACAGTGTTGTTATTCAGAATTTACATGGAAGAAGTGCAAGGCCATAAACGAAAAAAGAAAAAAAAAGAGATAAACAAATAAACAAAGAAACTAGCTCCTGAACTTTGTGCTTCACCTTTCTAAACTTGATGAAAAGTTCACACTTGAGAAGGTTTTCTTGGGAGGAATTTTGCTCATTTTTCTTCCTTTATGTGTCAACGAGATTTTAAACAGTCCATGATCTCCAGAGCTGACCTTTTTTTTTTATATCATATGATGCACAAGAAAGCCAGATTCCATGAAGCCCACATGTTAGATAGTTTGTTCCTAGTGATTTACAACATTGTGAGCGTTAGATAACTTGTGCAATGAAGCTGCTCCCAGCTGGCCCACATGCAGACTTCCATTCCACCAACTGAACCGCAGCAATCCTCCATCATTCCTGAGCTACTTCCCAAAAGCATCTAAAGGAGAAATGGAGGCCTTGCTTATGCAGCAGAGGAAGTTTCCATTGGGCACTGCTAAACTTCTTTCAGAACTATATTAAGATTTTTGTTCCTACGAAAGCACTGAAAATATTTAAATCAATGGGCACGAATATTCATGCAGGAAAAACAGTAGAGGTAGTTCAGCTGCTGGAATTATCATTGGGGTGGGGGAATGGGAAAAACAAGGTCTACATATTAAATAACGTTGCTCAGAATTAAGGGCTCAGAGAAACGCTAGCTCACCAAACATAAGCCAGACTGTGGCCTGTGTTCAAAAGAGGATAGTGATGTATGTTGCTGTTTGAGACATTCAGCTTTCAAAAATCAGGTTTATCCATTTGATGTCTGAGTCCTAATTTGCCAGAAGACTGTTGAGGGTGGTCCCTGTTCAGGGGTGGGTGATGGAAGAGCAACCCTGTTTTCAGACAACTTTTACCTTCCCATACCCCCACCCACTCTACTGTCTGTGCTCCTTGATCACCCCCAAACTGGGTACTCAAAGTCACACCATCAAAAATAACAACAGAAAATGTAGATTTATGGGGTAAAAGACAAATAACAACAACTTGTTCATCTTAGCTTCTTTTAGGAAACATTCAACAAATTTCACCGTGTCACCTGCCTGACTGATCAGTTGAAATTGATCTGTTCTGGGGAATTTTTAATTTTATAGGTATTACTATCAATTCACCCATAGTTCACTAAGTTACACTAAATTCAGCTGAGGCACCATTAGAGGTATCAGGTGTTTAATACAGACCAGTTCATGCTGATTACAGTGCAACTGAGAAATATTCAGGAAATACTGAAAATCGTGTTGCCAAACAGACACTGTCTAGTGGCTAGGATCACTAACCATGGCTTATCTGAAATATTAGTATTATTTTCCCTTCTCTACCACAGGTAATTCCTTTAAGAGCTTTGTCATATAGAATCAATAATGGATTGTATATAATATAAGAAATATTTGTTTACTAATCCTACCGGTTGAAGAAATTTATGTGACAAGAGCACTGTGGAGCACTATGGAGCACCAAGGAGCATTATGGTAACAGCTTTTCCTAGATGACATTTTGACAAAGAATAGGCGGGCTGTAAACTAAGAAATAATAGTGTGTTAAACCTCTAGGTGAGCATTTCAGGGCTGTACTCTGCAGAAATGCATAGCCCCTCACTGTAGGTCCCAGCTTTTAAGGTCAAGGTTATACATTTGTCTTCTGAAAACATTTGATTGGTACCTCATTATCGTCCTTCATATTTCTTCTTAAATTGCATTATGTCACAACAGCTACTAACAAGTTGAAAAGGTTAGGCTTTCCGTGTCCTGACCCAAACATCCTTTTGTGTCACCCAATGCAGTTCAGTTTTCTCTACATCCTCCATCTGCATACCTGTTTTATACTCAGGCTGGAAGCAGATGTGTCATGCTCCACAATCAGGAATGTCTAGCTGTTACAATACAAGTAGAAAAAGCATTATTACCATTATTAGTATAATAATAACTCTGCCATATTAGATTAGTTTCCCAACTGAGGCAACCTTAGAAAAAGAAGTTGTCTCTCTACTTCAGCAATTACACAATGATTTCACAAGCATACCCCCACAAGAGAAACATGAATCATTCAAAGGCACACATGGTGTATATGAATGACACATTTTTGCATTTGGATTCCTGATTCATCTGACAGATGTGAGAAAATTCATGAAGTTAGACAAGTCCCGAGTGATTGCACGTGTTTGGATGCTGTAAAGCACAAGTTATTCCACCTACTTTGGCACTAAAAGTACTGAGTTTTTTTTCGTTCTGGTTGACTGTTTGTTGTAATATAGCTACAGTTGTGAATTATTAGCAATGCCACCTGTCTTTTCACATCCATTAAGAATATTTTACAAACCTTATAATAATCAAGAGTAATGGTAACTTACACTCATACTTAATCTGACCTCTCATGCTTCAAAACCCTTTAAAAGCAAATTAAAAGCCCCCAGCAGGAATCTGAGGTAACACAGATGACATGAGAATGAGGAGAAACTGCTTAAAAATAAAATACCATAACAGAAATGCTGAAGTGTCAAACAGATGCCAAAGTCATATGTCAAGTGCACACATGTATGTATTTTCCCATACTTGCAAGGTACTGCTCATTACAGCTTTGATAGCAAGCAACACATGGACTGATCCTCCTAAGTTTTTACTTCTATGAGATCTACTGATAAGATCCTAATGCTCCTCTGTGCCAGTCTTGATGCAGATCCCTCTGAGGTCCCTAGAAGTCCTCTTGGTGAGCATCCTGACCTTTAGGCAGGGCGCTTGTGGACTCTGCAATGAAAATTCCAGATGACTGTGGACAGGCTGTATTTTCCAGAAAACCAGTGCATCTCCTCACTGCTCTTCAACTGTCTCAGAGTCATTCTCTATAAAGTTCACAAGCATGGCACTCATGCTGTGTAAACAAGCTATTTGTTTTCAGTTAATGATCCTCACCATCAAACACACAATGGTACTCAATTTCCTATTTTATTTCTTTTTCCTTTCGCTCCCTCCCTCCTGCTGTTTATTACCAGCAAGTGTGATCTCCATCATGTAGACTGCAAAATCTGTGGACCAGCTACAGTGTTTATGTATTTGTACAGCACCGAGCTTAGTCTGGGTTTGATCCTGATTTGGGACTGGCACTCAGAACACTTTTTGTAGTGCTGCTTTCTCTTGATTCACAAGCATATAACTCATGGTTTAAAATTAAATAAATAAGATTGATGATCAGGCATCAGAATGAGTTATAAATGTATATAGGCAATGTCTCTAGCTCTGGTCTACAAGTAATTTCTTCCCTCCTAGAGTCTCTGTTTCTTCTATTTCCGATGTCCAGAGTGTCTGAGGATGTACTACAAGTAACTGTCTCTTAAATAAGTAAATTTTGCACTTGTTAAGGTATATAGAACCAATGGCTATCATATGCCTTACAAAATGTGCCCAGTATTATGCTTCTAGAGGCACATTACTTCCCTAACTTTAAGCAAAGCAGACAACACTGAAAAAAAGTTATGCTGTGTTTACCAGAGATATTTCTTAAAACAGTCACTTTTAATTCCTTAGGATATTGTATGGGCCATTGGCCTTCATTTACAGAGTATGTATACAGTCCTCTGAAAGATTTGGTTTTTCCTCCTGACTCTGTCATTTGTTTCATGAGTAACGACGGAAAAAGTAACAAATTTATCCAGGCATTCATTTGCCCCATCTGTAAATTTGGCTAACAGCAGCTTACAAAACCACATGATGCCGCAACACCTTACTGAAGCTGTAAGCTGCTTGGGGCAGGGAACTCATGCTATTCCATCTTGCATTTATACCACAGCTAAGGAAGCAGATCTACCAAAGAGGTGCCTAGGGAAACTCTAAGCCACGTCCTCCTTCCAGCCCATTAGCACTCACTTCCCTGCCAAATCCCACAGAGCACTGACAGTTCACTGAGGCTGAGCAGCTTGACTGTGTTGCTGAAGAGCAACACAAATAGCACCATCAGTATTTCAGGAAAGGATGCTGTGATCCTCCAACAATGAAAAGCAATTACAAAGTAATTATTTTCTATTAAAAAAAACCAAAACAGTAAAATGCAGTAACTTTTCATGCTGCATGAGACTAACAGATGGGTGGTACAAAGCATCCACCATTTAAAGCAGGCACTTGCCTCTTAGTAAAACAAATGCGAAGAAAAGGTCTCTCACTGGAGGTCACTACACTCCCTGAAAGGTAGTGGTTGATTCAACACGATGTACATCCATCCAATACCCAGATAGCACATCACATTATTTTAAGGAATATGATCAGACTTTCTCAGACAGTTGGATTTGCTGGTTCAGCACTCTTAACAACTAAAACCAGGGATGAAATACTTTTAATGCCTGCTTTTAAATTTTAAAGCTACAAGGAGGCTGAATCTTGATTAAGAGACAACAGGCAGCTGTACTTGATCAACTAGTGTGGTGCACAATTTCCTATCGTCCTGTTCAGTGAACCAGCAAGGTGACTGTAATCAAAAATGGTGCCTTGTATGGAAAGTTTACAGCATGATAATTG
Organism: Neopelma chrysocephalum; assembly: GCF_003984885.1. Classification (NCBI taxonomy): domain Eukaryota; kingdom Metazoa; phylum Chordata; class Aves; order Passeriformes; family Pipridae; genus Neopelma; species Neopelma chrysocephalum. Next base: position 4,956,210 of record NW_020897695.1, on the reverse strand, counting down.
TAGGAAATGAATACAAATTAAAGCTTTCAAAAGACATCCACTACAGGTCATTGTGACCAACATGCTGCTTGAGATTTTCTACAAACAGAAATACCCATGGCAGGATGAAAAAGTGGGGTCTAAATCCTCTAGATTTAAAAAGAAAGAAAGAAAGAAAGAAAGAAACCAAACAAACACTAAACAAGCAAAAAAAACACTGCACAATAAGCCACACACAGAGTGCATCAAAATCTCTACAGTAGTTCCATGGATACTTTCACATTTTGGCCCCAATTATAATCGCATTACACCTTTTAACACAGTTTGGCTGATTTAACTTTGCTTTTCCAAATTTACAGCAGTATTTTCAGAAGAAAGATGTAATTTAAAAACTGATGGCCTAGAAATTCTAAGAATGTTCATCTGGCATGGCTCATCCAAAACAGAAGTAGGTTATCAGCAAATAGTTTAAAAAAAATTTAGGGTTTTTTTTTTACCTAACTTATACAGTTTTCGATTCAAAGATACTTTAGCAAAGCCACACTTCATCCTATTGCAGCAGCATTCATTAATCACTACTATAGAAATCATAAAGATAAAATCATTATATTACTTACTGAGTTAAAGATTCAAGGAAAAAAAGATAAATCTCCCTTCCCATCTGGGAACTTGAGTCAAATATTTATACTTTCACCTAAAAAAAAAAAAAAGACTGCTTTAGACCCAGAATAAAGTCAAATTACTTCCTGCAAAGTATAAATACATTTTATATAAAGCCAAATTTGGACTAACACCCAAGGTTTCCAGGCTTTCTCTTTTAGATTTTTACACTATAAATTGAGCTGCATCTTCTCTATGGGTCTATTATAAGAGACTCAGTAGAAATTAAACCTCAGCAAAACAAAATGTGCAATCAGGGAAGCAATAAATGCACAGTCTGAGAACACATAAGCAGGTGAGAATCAGTTTGAGAGACTGAAATGATGAACATGTCAGGCAGTGAGAATTTTTAAAGAGTTTGACTAGGCAATTAACATGAGACTTGTGACAAGAAAAGCATGTGTAGTAACATATTACTGACCCCGCAGTGAATTCATTCAATTGTAAACTGGCTGAACAACTGGATTTTAATCTCATTTATCTTTCTCTTTTTTTTTTTTTTTCCGAGAGGAGTAGCTGAATAAGTAACACCACCGAATAACTCTCAAATTTGCGGGTTTTCAGAACAAGCTTCCACACCACTAAGCCTAATGTTCAAACGGACTGCAGCCCCAGTGGGCAAGCTCTGCCCTTGGTGCTGAGCCACAGAAACCCCTCTCACCTCATGGAGCCCCACAGGTGCTCTACAGCTCCTGTGGGACTACTCAAGCATCCTCTGCTCAACAGGGTCTGTGTACATAACAGTATAACAAGGGTCCACATCTGGTGTCTCATGGTAACACAGAGAAAGCTGAAATATGTCATCCCTGAAATCAGATTGTGATAAACCATAGGCTTTTTGTTTCTGAAATCAGACAAGTACAGAAAAAGTACTCAAGAGTACTTTAACAGTTTATTTTGAACTATTTATTCCAAAATTTACTTTTCTGAAGAAAGCCTTCAGCTCTTGGGCTAAGGTCCCTCCTTTCTTCACCCCAGACATGGAGACTGTTTTATTGTAAAATTTAACCTGGTGCCCATTTGTTTGGACCCCTATTAACACCAGTTCTGGATCTAGTACCTGACACGTATCAAAGAACCACTGTACTACAGGATGGTTTTGATGTTTCAGAAACCAGAACAAGCCACATGACCTTTTTTCAGGAAAGGCAATTCTCTGCCCTCCCAAGAAACAAACCCTTCCTTCTTCAAAGCAATAGACCTCTCCATGCCACTGCTGCCAGTGCTGGTTGAGTCAGGTTTGTAGCAGAAGCAGGCTCCAGCTTCTCAGAAGCTAGCCTTTAATACAAGAGCTGCTGCTGCCTCTGAAGGCTCCTGAACCAGAAAACTCAAAAAAAGTTGGAACACATAAAGATTTTTTAGAGAAAGGTTGCAAGTTTCTCAGCTACTCCCCCAGGAAAGTACAATTAACTCATCTGTAATGAGAGCACTTATACACACTAGATTTAGTTACAGATCATGTGCAATTTCCTACCATCTCTGTCCCCCTGTCCCAGACTGTTGACTTGCATGGAACAAAAGGCTGACCCTGGAAGACTTTTCCTAATTAGCGTTCTATGACTAATGCAAAAATTAAGGGAAATAATTGTGTTAGCTATACTTCTGGGGAAAAGCTTCTATGAGATAGGTCTGACAAAGTGAGTGAAAATCACAAATGTCCAAACGCTCTAAGAACTTAGGAAAAAGGGGAGAGAGAAAATGCAGAAGGTGGGGAAGAGGGGTAAGAAAGGGAAAAAAAATCCCAAGATATGCTGGAAAGTTATTGCAACTCCAGTTTTAGAGAGGGGAGGTTATTTGGTTTGATTTTGGTTTTGCTGGGGTTTTTATTAAGTGACACAAATGGCAAAAAATGGACTTCCATCTGGATTTCTATCAGCTAAAATGATGGTAGATCCAATTAGGATTTCTTCTCACAGTTTTACTCAGGAAAGGAGCTCTTGCTATTTCTGTCCCCAACATATTTATTTCTCCTTGTTGGTACCAACAACTTTGGGCCTTTTAGAGATCAACAAAAATAGAATATTTATGCTACTCGACAGTTACAGAGGATCACTTTACAAAAGGCAAACCAGCCTACCCTCATCTGCAGTTCTATGTTAAAACTGCTTGTAAAGCAAGTCACATTGGTTTAGATCAAAAGGGATGGAGAAAATGCATTTTTGTGGGGAAAAAAAAAAAAAGAGTTAGTAATCATAGGTAGGACCTGCAATATGCGGTTAATTCAAAAGAGTTCAATGAACATCTCATCCACACTCAAATACCCTATAAACAGCAAAAAAGAGCTATATTAGACAAATTCAGCACTTGTAAACAGCAGAAATATATAATTGAATCAGTAGCACATATCTTCTCTCTAGAAAGGATCAATATAATTTAATGTAGAGGTAAAAAAAAATAAAAAAAAAAGACAAAACCTGTGTAACAAAACTTAGGCAGTAGGTATTAGAAATAGGACTTCATTTGCAGTTGTCAGATTTAAGAACAACCACTGGTCTGGAACAAACAGAAGAGGTTATATTTGAGGCTTCACTATCTGAGAGGCAGCAGAAAGACAAATATACAAGGATGTTCCCCAAAGGTGTGAGAAAGGACTCCTGCCTACAGCAGAGAGCTGCATTTCTTCCTTCCCCCTCAAGCATGTGGAGAAGTCTAGTTCTTCTCTAAGACCAAAAATTAATATTTATGAAGAAACTATAGTTGCAACTTTATAGCAGAGTGGTTGTGGCTCTTACTGTCCCAGTGGTAGGAGGCATGACCAGCCTTCTCTCCACACAATGGGCTCTACTATGTACAGTCACAGAAGCCCTCCAATGAGCACCATTCAGAGAAGCAAATGGATTTTGAAGAGTCATGTCATCTAAATTGCACACGTATAAGCAAAAAGTTTTATGTTTAAGAAAGAATCAAATCTCTTTAAAACACACTTTGCCAGATCTTCGAAGCCTCTCAAACCTTTCCTGAAATCTGCATTTTAAAAATAAATATATAAAATAACATGCCAAACCAAACATTTTTATGTGGATATCAGTAGTGTCTCAAGCCACAGGATTTTTCCAAAGCACTGGTACTAGACCTGCATGTAAACACCTAGCTGATGGGTAAATATTACCCTGGAGGAATTTTCATACCAAAACCCACTTGAAATCACCCCCTAAGGGAGAAATCACCCTCCAAAGGCAAAAAGAGGTCAGATCAACATAATGTAGTCCTGTTATTATTTGATTGTTTTTTCTCAGATTCATAAGGATGAGACCACACTGCAAAATAGGTACGCAAAATCCCATTGAAAATGTTACTGATTTTTCCTGGCCAAGAGGTTGAGAACAGTATATTAGAGGTTTCAGAGATCAGAATTGTATTGTGATAGCTTCCCAAGAGAAATCAGAGCTTCTTTGGATTCAGGATTAACAGGCAGTCTCTCATCTACTTTGGCTGTATATGCAGCAGCCATCAGCTTAAACAGAGAGCAAATATAAAAACATTTGTAGCCACAACACCAAGTGTCTGCAATAAAGTATAAAGTAATAAAGCTTTCTGAAGCTATTGAGTCCCAGCGCCGGGAATTTTGTACATAAATTCATACTAAATACTGCAGAATCACGTCTCCCCTCTGCTTCCTGATCTCTGTGCCAAGAAACTCTGTACTCAGGCCAGACTCAAACTTTATGTTCAACATTTTTAAAAAATTAACGTGAGGCAAATGATCAGGAAGAGCAAAGATTGTCCTGTTTGTGAGAGGCTTTTTGTGCTTTACCAATGTCTTTCAACGGTCAGGATCACCATGGGCTGTGCACCAGCAGCAAGTACTGTCCTGCTTGCAGGGCTAGATGATACAGCCACAGAAATTTCCTGAATACCCCCCCCATTCACATATTTGCAATAAACTGATGAGTCAGCTGCAGAGATCCCACATTTTTTCAGGATACTTTTGAATTATGTTGTTTCAGTAGTTTGTAAATAGAAGCTATTTTACACATTTTCAACAGTCACATAATCTTTAATAAAATCTGAAAATGTTTCTCAAGGCAAGGTTAGGGTTCTATATCTTGGGAACTGGCCCTCCAGTCCAACATGCTGTGCCCCTGCATGCCTCACAGTGCAACTTGCCAGTTTGCCAAGACTGTAAACACATCAGTCAGTACTTTCAGACAAATCAAACAATTCCTGTTCAGTTCTAGATACAAATTATGCACAACTTAATCATATTCCATTTCCCAAATTATTCCCCCTCTCTGAAAGCTATGAAGCTTCTCATGGTTTACATTGTTCATTAGTCTCAGAGCTAATCTCCCTACACAGAGCTATAAATCCTGGACTTTTACCTAGTCTAATACAATAGTCAGTTATTAAAGCATCCAATTCCATTCTTTCTGTAGTATGGAAGAAAAAATAACATAGTTATAATTCAAAAGTTTTAAGTCCTTCTTCCTATCTCCCTGCAGTTATCTTATTCCTTTTAAGACTGTATACTTCACCTTTACAAGAGTCTTACACAAAGCACAAGTACATTTGAGATCAGCATTACAGTGAACTTGAATCAGTAGAGCACTTTCATTTTCAACAAATTGACCCTAATTTACATCAGTCAGGGATCCATAACTCCACACCAACAAAAAAAAGACGAATAAGGATATCCCTCTGGAAGATGCTGGCATCTACGTTTTGGGAAGAAAGCTGACCACTCTTCTTTCTCCAGGATCAAACAGTTTTGTAATACTCCAACACTCTTCTCTGCACTATGAAAAACTGTTTCTCCAATGGAGCCAGATCCCTCACCTACAATTGTAAAGTCACATCCACACAGTAGTGTTTAAGAAACAGTTTTTAAAACAGAAACTGCAAATCTATACTGCTGTACTTCAGTACATGGATTTGTTTGCCTGATTAAAATTAAAAAAGTACTTAGGAAGGGTAATGAGAATCATCTTTGTCATCATAATCTACTTCTTGCTCTTCAGCTGCCACAAATCAGTGCTGCTCCACTAACTTGCATTTGACCTGCTATGACTTATACCACCTGTAGATCTCACTCTCGGTACTGAATGTAAAGTAAATTTATGTCTAGATGCCAAATACTCAGCTGGATTGTATCAGCACACTCCCTCTTTGAAGTGCATGCAGCACATGGATTTACAACAGCTGTAGGTCTAGTCTTGAATTGTTTGTTTGAGTTTTTAACTTTAGTAACCTACCAGGCATAAACAGTGATAAAATTGGAAAGAATATAATTGTATTTGACTTATTTGAATATAAATGTATTTGACTGCATATTAGCCTCTGATTATTATGCTTTTGAGGTATATATGCATAAATATATGAACAAATTTCTCTTTGATAGTCTATCAAAGCATTTTTCAGTAAAATGGTCAATGTGGGGAAAGAAATTACAAAAATGTCAGGGTTTGCTTATATCTAGAGTTCACTTTCAGTATTCAGTATTCCATTTCTGCTGGGATTTTTTTCAAGGCACTTAGAACTTGTGGAATGCCCTCAAAAGAGGTACATTTTGTTGCTGTTTATCTAGATAGAGCCAAGTTTACAGCCATAGTTTCATTTTAGAAAGTCTGTTTTATTTACCAAACCCAATACAGTTAAGCTTGGCAGCCTAAAGTAAAGCACCAAAATCTATATTTAGGCATTTATGTAGGTGACCTACTTTACACAGGCAGTGAAGACCTGTAAACTCCAAAAGAAGTCAGCACCCAGCCCCTCTGAAAACCAAATAATTTACTTAGCTACACAGATACGCAATTACCCACATTTGAAAGGAAATGCCTTCATTTGTATGACTTTGGTATATAAAGAGACATGGTGTGCCCTATGGAGAACACTTTGAACACACCTTTTGAGAATTGTAATTCCTTCTGCAAGTCCTCTCACAAAAGCAATAACCTTCTAATTAAATGTACCATTGATTCCTTTCATCCAGATTGAATACGATCTGACTTGTGAATTGACTAATAATGTGTTCAAAAGACCCCAGTGTTTTGATTCTCTTCTCATTTAAACATTGTGTAAATCTCAGGCATTGTCCAGAGCTGGTTGTGTGGCTGAACAGATCATCTTCATTTGATTTGTACAATAGCATGTTAATTGAAGTGCTGAGATTTGCTTAAGACTTATCCATTACCAAATGACTTTACATAGTTCCTACTTTGTATGCTACCAAAACATCTAGTCAAACTCTTTAAAGATGAGCAGAAAGGTTTGTTAGAAAAGCTGTCATTTATTATCAGTCTAGGACTGTGATAAGGGGTGCTATAGCTAGGATCAGAGTTGCAATATACTTGCTGCTGCTCCACTCATCACTAAGGCCCCGGTCCTGAGAGACAAGACACACCTCTCACTGGTCCTAACATATTTCTAATCAAAGTATTTGCAATACAGCTATTTGCAAGAAATAAAAGTGGCTCATCTGGACTTGCACTGATGGTATTCCAAAGGTGCTCTATAACTGCTGCAAGGATTTCATAACTTCATTGTAGGGGCTGAACACCTGGGCTGCTGAAGTTAGCAAGGCAGACAAGGGGACTCCATCTAGAATAATATTAGCTTTCCTTTGCACCTTGAACTATGCTTCAGAGCATAACCAATGTTATCTTGGTTTTGCAATTCTTGAACCAAAACTCAGAAGGATATGACGCCTAAAAAGTGACCTAATTAAGGTTTGTTTGCTCTTCTTCCAATACTGTAAGCAAATATGCTAGCATGTAGCATCAATTCTGATGTGTGGAGTGTGAGCAACCACACAAAAGAAGGTATCTATAATCTTCTTGGTATAAGCTACAGGAAGAATTATTGTGAAGATATTTTTTATATTCTGGAGTATAGCTATAGGTTCCTTGGGAATGAACCCTTGAGATATGTTTATGTATACGTATGAGCCTGTGTTACTGTGGTCACTGAAAAGTCTCATCGCAAACCAGATTACGTTTTATTATACTATTTTATTATACTATACTGATTATACTGCATGCCTGATAAAGGACAAACAAAAAGGCTCTGTCTGGGTAAAGACAGAATTTCTGTATAATACCTGAATTATGGTACCCTTTCAAATGTAAAATTTACCTGCAATCTGAATCATATAAACAGCACCAGCTTGAACTGTAAAGGGAACTCAAAATCCATTTTTTTCCCTGAAGCTGGAAGGTCCGTATTTTCTTTTTCTTACCATTGATTGCATTGTTATGAATTTAAGGAAACTGGGAAAACAGTAATGTTTGGCTGGTAATTTCCTGAAGCGTGAAAGAGAAATTATAGGATTTTGGTCTTACAAAGAAACTCTCTTTTGGATGTTGTTCTCACAGCATTCTTGTTTTGCCTGTTAACTGCATGGTAGTCCATCATGTAAACATTTGCAAATTTTGAAGCATGAAAGATAAAACATTGTAAATACCAGACTCAAGAAATTGTTCAAATGTAGAGTATGCATGGACTGTTGCATATTGACCACAGCAAAGGAGAATTTATGGTTGACTTAACAGGGTATACACGAAATGCCCCCAAAAAGTTTACCTTTTAGAAAACAAGATCCACCCTGCTGTAACTCCACTGAGTTTCACTCAGTTGCACTGATATGAGTATCTGTACACAGATGTAACTAAAAGCATTTGGCCTATGCCATCATTATTGCACCGAATGTAATTGAAGCCTTCTATTTTTATTAAAAGTGTGTGTTTCGAATTACAATAATTTTATTAAATTATAATCTAATTGGCAGCCTCAGTTTGTAAATAGCCCAAGACAGGAAAAATGGAGATTTTAGAAGTCAGGGCTGATATTCACTGGCAGGGAAGTATGGAAGGAGTTTGTTTAAGGACTTGCCAAAGCCATGTAATCTTATAATTCAGTTTTATGAGTAAAGGTTATCAACTCCTACAATTTCTCAGAGATTCATTTCCCAAGAGTCAGGCCAAGATTTGGATACATACACAAATAATGATAGAAATAAAAGAGAAAAATGGTCTATAGCTCTCTTTTAGCCTTCTCATTTTCCTGGAAATATGGAAGTGTAACAAGTCTGCCATTCTCTATCCTAACCAAGCAGAGAAAAGGGCAGTAAAATCTTAGGTCATTCAGACTGGGAAAAAAAAGGACACAGCATGGAAAATGCAGAGGATCATTTATTTTTTTATCTTCTGTCAGAGAAAGATTGGTGTCTCTAATATCTGCAAGTACTTTGAACAGGAAGTTTCATAACCAATTAATTATATGTCTAGAATTTCCCTTAAAAGACTAATTAAATAGTTAATATAGTACTTCTCAAGCACCAAGAAGTGACAGCTTTTAAGTCCAGTCTGTCAATGAGTCAGGAAGTGCCACCTGCCACTCACAGCTAGGAAATAATCATTACAAGGAATGAAAAGTTCCTTAATTAATTGAAATTAATATAGAGTGAAATACTTGAGAGAACCTGGTACAATTCACTCTACATTGAGAAAAGCGACCTTTTTGTTGCACCTGGTATGTAAGTGAAGTCCAGTGAGCCTTACCACTGACTTAAATGGCATTATCCTCCTTTATCTGCTGCTGGACTTCAAAACTGTACTAACCTAACTGAGCTCAAAATTGGGTTCATAAACGCAAACTTTCCTCAATCATATTAATTATTTTCCCTCTGCTATACCCATTGTGTACATAAAAAATGTATTCAAACTTCTTTGGGGTCAATTGCATCATGAATGCAATGAGGAAAACATGATGCAGAACCATATCACTTTAAAAATGAAGCAAAACATACATTTCTTTGCTTGCTAGTCTGTACCACTAAATTCCCAGATTTTCAAATGACTTCACAGTTTCACCACAACCTCAGCAATTGTTCATATAATAGAATGTTTGAAAAGGTACATGGTTCTTTTCAACTAAATGTCTCCATTTTTCAAGTCTCTCATGTATTTCCTGGCAAACTCATGTTAGAATGGAAGAATAAAAATCAAGTTTTGTTGCCTTAGTGACATAAGTGTTCTCAGTCAGAAAGTATAGGTACTTTTTAATGATATTATAACAATAAAATCAGACTTTTGTCACTTTTCCTGTTGTAATTGCTAATAAGGCATACTCATGCCTATTGTTTGAGACAGAATATGCCTTTGGTATTGACAGTATTCATCTGGCACTAATGGAAAGATGTTAGCATGAAGAAATTTTCTGGGTAGGTTGCAAAGCTGATTGCATGGATAATTCCACTAAAAATAACTACCAGTCTATTGGAGAGAATTATTTTTTTTTTTGCTATTTGCTGAGCTTTTAACAATTTAGCAGTACAATAGAGCTTTTTAGATACCTTGAAACACCTACACAGCAGCTTACATTAATAGGTACTGATTTAAAAATTCAAATTCCCTTCATTGAAAAACATATGCCCATGCATACAGAGTGTTATCCCAAGAAGGTAAAAATATGTGTCTTGCATTCATGTACACAATTACAATAGACACTAATTAAGTTTTGCTGTCTATGTGCCTTTCTGATAGCACCTGATGCCCTACACAAGCTGTGAAATATTTCAACTGGAAAGGAAAGCCTAACCTTATTCACTTTAACTTCACCAATTCTACTTCCTTACTGAATATGGAAAATCCACTGATACAATTTACCACAGTTAGGAGGGAACTCTTCCCCCAAGAGATTACTATATTAGCTAGAAGAAAGCTGAAGACAGTAAAATCCTGCCAAGCTCAAGGAAGTTAATGCCCAGTTGACAACTGCATGCACTGCTAACAGATATCACATACCAACTACTGGACAATGTTATCAGACTTGATGAAAAGACGTAACTTAAGGAAGTCTGAGTCTCCTGAAAACTTTTCTTATAGCTACAACTGTAAGAACAAGCTTTGGACAAAGAAATTGCCTCAACAAAATTCTTAAAATGCTGTAAAAGGCAAAATCACAGACTAGAGAGATGGTTGTTGAAAAGCTGTTGAATTATGTTGAACACAATATTGTTAGTTTGGAAGGAAGAGGAAGGAAGAACGGTCATCTCTAGAGAGTGCACTGTAAATGAATGCAAAAAACTGTCTTGTTAAAATTACAGGAAGTAGGGGCCATCACTTCATCCCCCTCTTAATGGAAAAGCCTCATAAATAGACCTTTCCATCAAATAGAGTTTACTCAGTAATTAAGTAAAAAACCCATGTGATTTTAAATTCACATTTTTGCCCATAGAGTGCTGAGCACATTCTCTAAATTCAATGAATAAAAAACTATGGCAGCCTCAAGTTATGCAAGTGCACTTAGTTTATCAATATTGTATTAGAAAAGCATCAAAAAGACAATTCACACACACATATAGAGTATGTTCTTCAGTTCTTTGCAGTGACAACATATTTTTCTTTTAAAGATATATAACAAAAATCCAATAGATTATTAATTCCATCACCCTTTCCTCCCCTCTCTAGTCACACATACAGACATCCAAACATTCATCTTAGAACATGGCAATTGCCCCTGGAAAGTTCTGATTTAGATATAATTTGCCTTTCTGGTACTTTCAGGAACTAAAAAAATAATTTCTTTGTCTTTTAAAATAGATTTTTTTTCTGTTGAGAATGGTGCTGCAGTGTACAAGGAAAATTTTCATAACACTGAGATACTTATGAACTCCATTTGCTACTGAAAGTCCTACTAGTCATGTCTGAGAAGAGATGTGCTGAATAGCTATGGTGTATCCCTGACAAATCATGTTTTTATCCAGCTCAGTCTGACAGAGTAGACAAAGTAGATAACAAAATTCTTTCTTTTAGACCAGAAACTGTAGAAAATATCAGTTGTCAAGGTCAAATAAGTTCTTTCTTCACTGGGTGTCAACATCCTAATCCTTGCAAAATCAAGCTAAAGGAGGGCCTTATATTCCTTATGAAAGCACACAGGTATTGGCCTGATTTAATAGACATTGATGGTAACTCTGTTTTTACTAACCTTAGGATGGTCTTTTATATTTCCTAAACATATATTTCCATCCTGATTTCAATAATTCTCAGCTGTGGTTTTGGGGATAGTTCATTTTATGCTAAAGCCCATTGTGGTAAATTATTCTTCTGGTTCTAGAAAATTCTAGATTCCAGATAATATGTCTAAGTCTACAAGAGAGAGCTTTGTATATTAACTATTTACAAAACAGAAAACAATGGACTGTGTCCTTTTAAGGACTCAGGATCCATGGGGAAATATCTTTTGGTTGTCCTTTAAAATAAGATACTGATGTCTTCAAGTACATTAGTAGACATGCTACAGATAAAATCAAAAGGCTTTGATATAATAAAACTTCACCTTCTGTCTAGTAAAGATAATTTTTTAAACAGTTTTCAGGAATGTATATATCTATGACAACAATATTGCAATATTGTCTCACTTCACCCTCTGCCAACCTGTTTAGTTTGGTAACGGTATGGAAACACACACTTTATATTATACCTTACACGAGTGAACATACTATTGACCAGTGTACAGTGATATTACTGTATAGATGAAATAAAACAGAGCAGCAGCAGATCTCAGAGAGATCTCATCAGTGTGTATAGATACCTAAAGGGTGTAAAGAAGGTGAAGCCAGGCTCTTTTTAGCAGTGCCCAGTGACAGGACAAGAAGGCACAAAGTGAAACACAGGAGGTTCCATCTGGACACCAGAAAACATTTTTTCACTGTGAGGGTGACCAAAAACAGGCATAAGGTGTCCAGGGAAATTGTGGAATCTTTGTCCTTGGAGATATTCAGAAGCCATCATCTGAACAGGTTTTGGGGTTTTTTTATTTTATTTTGGTTTTCCTGGTTTCTACAGCTAACTCCAGTTAACAGACCTGTCCACTATACTTGTATGCCAAAACAAAATACACGCTGCTAAAGGTGTGTCACCCTTCCCAGGATACAAAGTTGTGATCTGGGGAAAAAAATAAACAGTCTCCTACAATTTCTGGAGTCTCATCCACAATTATTATCAGTAACTTTAAGCTGTTTATTAGTGTCAGTGTCAGATTCCAAATCTGTGAAGGCAGACATATCAATCACATTTAGAAATTATGACAGTAGCTGCAAATCAGGGGAAAGTGCATTAACTGCCAAGGCCTCCCACACATGGAAACACATTTGACAAAAACTGCTGATTAACTCATTCTCACACAGTCATTTATACTCTACCACTGACTGCATTTCAGGAGTAATTTCCGTTACTATAATAAGCATGCTATAGGACTTGCTCAAACAGTTCACAGTCTCCTTGTAACATCATAGCATTGAACACAAAAGGCAAGGAAGAGGTTCTGCAGAACATTCCAGGATCCCTTAGAAAATATGTAGCTACAGCCATGACAAAATTTCAGTTATCCAAACCATAAGTGCACCCTGTCTGAGACACCTTATTTCGGCCCTTCAAATAGGTCACCAAAGTCCATACTTTGTTCCCCAACTATTTTCTTTATCACATTTAACCTGCGCATAAATATCCTCATTCACAGTGTGGGATCCCTCCCGTGGCTTGTTTACAGCTTGCTTTTCTATTATTCCTATGCAACAACCACTAAGTTGTTTTGGCTGTGAAGGTATTCGTCTCTATTTTTAACTTCCTTCTTCCAAAGCCTGAATATCCTTATAGGAAATTCTGAGGGTTTATTTATTAGTCACATATGTTATTTGTAACATTCTATGGCTCTTCCTATGATTTTCATAAACTACAGTTTAAAATATTCTGAAAAATGGTTGAATAGTCAGGAAAATTATGCAATTTTAAGTCCTGTCTTTCTGTTTGATCACTACCTGCTTTTCTTTCCTGGCAAATGAGCTGGCTAATTCTTTGCAGGCTGTGTTCCAGAAGCAGCTCTTTAGGAAGCTCTTGTGTCATATCTAGGAAGTCCTAATAAATCAGCATCTGAAAATGATAGCATGCAGAAGTGTGGAACACATGGGCCTTTACAGAACTGTATGTAAGAAAATAATTTAGCTGTCAACTCCCCAAATCTCAACCAGTTGAAGTCCTCTTGACTGGTACTCTTTTTGACTGTTAAGATCATCACAAATTTTCCATTTCATTGTAAAATCACTCAAGGAAACAGTATGAGTACCTTGTATATTTCTTGCCATCATCAATAACAACTGAATTTCCTCAGAGAAATTCCTCAGAGAACAACAGCAGTCTTAGAAGAACTTGAACGTGCTGCCACAAAATCTCCCCCATACTGTTGCAAGCCACACCAGTAGGTTATTGACAAGAATGAGTGTTTTCATATAAGGTGATCCGAGAAGCTAATATTTATATTGTGAATACAGCCATTGACCACAACTGAATTCCAAGAAAGGAGAAAAAGGCTATAAAGCTCACTGGAAGATGTATGTTAAGCTACAGCAAAAGCTAAGGAAGGCACACAGAAAATGAGTGATCAGTTCAGAATTCATAGACTTTAATAGCTTCTAAAGAGTTTAAGGCCAGAGGACATGATTAAGTCATCTGCTGAAACCATCCTTACGTCTCAAGATTTTGTATTTTGCTTAGAACCCACACATTAAGATGAAAAATCATGCTTACTTTTCTCCTAGAAAAAGATCCAAAGTTGAACTGGAGACAGTACATGAAGAAATCACTATTACATGGATTTTTTTTCCCTGTGCTTAGTCATCTTCACTGTAAAAATATTGTGACTTAATTCCACTGTGAATTTGCCTGGCTTTAAATATTAGTCATGCACTTATTTTTAATCCTTTCTCTGGTAGATAAAGAAAGAATTAAGGAGTCAGCAGTGCTGTGTACCATAGACATCCAAATGTTAAGGTGCTCAAATAAAGTTTCTTTAGTGTTTTTTACAGCAATGCGAGATGAAGCCTCCCTCAAAGTCATCTCAGGCAGCCTTTTTGGTTTATGGAAGAGTTGAACCATGGTTGTTATACACAAAAAGGTGATGAGGTTACAGTTTTATTTCACATTGGTAGGCCATTACCATGAAAGTTGCACACAGTAAAGAGAAATAGATGACCCATGAGCTGAAGAGAAGGAAGAAGCTAAAAAGGATAATTAAAACTCAATGGGTGAATAGCAACAGCTGAAAAGAAGGAAGAAGAATGAAAAACATGCTGCACTACTCGAAACTTACATTAAACTTCTAAGTTCTTTAGTTCACTTTGAGAAGAGTAATTTGACTTGGTGACAAAAGAAAAAACCCACCTTTCTAAATTTTTATCTCATTTCCTTGTTACACCAGAATTTCTTTCAAGGTAGCACATGTTCTGGATTAGAAACACTCATTGATTCAAGCTGGTGTTACAAGCAATGGAATATAGCCACCTCATTAATAACAATTACTACTTTCTGAAGCTGTAGCCAGGCTTCCTATTTATTATGATATTAGTTAATAATAAGGTGAACATTTCTCTCAGCCTTCCTTGGCTGTTGCTGCCAGAAACAAGAGAAACACTCTTCAAATGTAATGGTCCTCTCAATGAGACATGCTTTATGTCCCGTGGTTATGCACCTGAGCAGCATCAACAGCATCGTCAGTGTTGGCAATACAAAAAAAGTGCATGGAAGTACAAGACCGCTTCTTCTTCTCCTAAACTTTTCTGGTTTTGAAATCTAATTTGATTTGCATGCACCACTAGATTATGGGGAAAACACATTGTGGGGCATAGGTCTAGCCAGAGTTAATTTCTGTGTCTTATATGGGAAGAAACCTTCAGGACTACCTCAACTCTGAATTCAAAAGATTACTCAAAAGATTATTTTACAGGAAGATTCTAAAAAAGTTCTTTACAAGAGTAGATTCCCTCTGTCTTTTTAAAGGGCAGCTGTTTATATGGCTACAGATCATTACACTCATAATTTCCTACACTGTTCTGCTAGCCAGAACCACTCTAGTGCAGAAGCTATGCAGATTCACTAGTGAGATGCTAAATGTAAACTAGCCTCAACTGTGTCCATATTGCTTAGACCACATATAAAGTAGGTTTTATCTGTGCAACTATAGGATTGTACCCATGTAAATGTGTGGATATGTCTTAAAATAATTAAGGGGAAATAGTCAAAAATCGTGCCTAAGGTATTCAAATAGTACACATAAAGAAGGTATATTTGTTTACATACTTTTGCACATATTGTTGAATACCAAATGATATGCCTTAACCCTGAAGATTCAGTGCTGATATAAAATGTGTCTCAGATTGAGTATTTAGTTCATGTAAACACAATAGTAAGGGAGAAATAAATCAGCATTGCCAGGCAAAGGAACATAGCTCTTTCTACACCCGATAAGCCAAAGATAAACATTCCTGAAATGGAAGAGAAGCAAAAACATGAGAGACCCCTGAGATTCAGCAAAATGCATGCATTAAAAGACATTCTCTCTTGGTGCAATACTGAGTTTACTCACATATACAGAATCAAGTGGGTAGTCTGGAGGCATTTATTTTCCAAACAGTATAAAACAAGTCCTCATATAAAAAGGCAGCTATTCCAGCCATGTCTGCATCCATTTGCATTTATTTTCAGGGCATACAGAACCCTGAAGGCACTTTTTTTTGTACTTCTGTGCTACAAAATGCAAAGCACTTAAAGGAAATTAAGTGCATAAGTCCCACTCAATAGCAAGTGGAAGACTAATTCTTTAGTCCTTCTATAATAACCAGTACTAAAATCTTGATGTTTGAAGAAAACATTGTCCTCTGAAGGCTGTTATTGTCATCTCTTCAAAGTCATTATTGACTGTATTTATTCCTATCCTAAAAGTACCCTTAAGTGGAAATTTGATAGACTTGTTGAAACACAAGTTTTGCAGCTGCTTCCTGAGGAGTTCATATTTTATAATTATTTGCATTAAAATTGTGTAAATACTGCAAAAACTTTTCTACCATCATTTGATATCTAATGTTTTAGGAGTTTGGTTAAATTCTACATCATGAACATCTGTTCAACATTAACCTAAAGTGAGTCCTGGTTAAACACTGAGGCACTTGGCCCTTCCTCCTTACATTCCATGATCTACAGCACTAAGGTTGTCTTAGAGAACACTTCATTAATATAAATCTCATATTTTGCCACTATCTTGTCATTTACCTCATGGTGGGAGAAAAGTGCTGCCAAATAGCTTACTGAGCTTTGATACATTTTCTCACTGATATGGCTTAATTTAACATATCCCTTGGTTCTTCTTCCTAACACCATCTTGTAAATATCTTGTAAATTATCCTTCCTGAGCTGTGTTTTTTTTTCCTGTACCGTTTTGATGCATAGTGTGAAGCTATCCATCACAAGTCGGAAGCAATGTATCCACTAATGGAAGGTCCACTGCTTCCAGCTCAGTGAGCACATCATCCATCTTCTTGAGGGTGCCCACAGCACTTCCACCCTTGGCTGTCTCCACTGAAAACAGCTCTTCCCTGGCTGGAGCAGCCGTTTGGGACACTCAGAGAACAGCTTGGGGAGTAGCCCCCCTGCGTGGCAGGGCTTCCTGCCCTGTTTACCTGCTGTGGATGAGCTATGTTTCCCTATGTTTCTATTTCTAAATAATTTCCATTTTTTCTCACCTGCTCACATTACTTATCCATTTTATCTTTTATTTGAAGTTACACCTGGTTCTGTAACTATTTCCTTTCTGCTGTATAAGCTACCCAGAAAAGAGCACAAAAAAAAATTCAGAATATTCTATAAAGCAGCTAAATGTTCCCACACACCACAACTACATAATTTGTAAATGTTTTCACTTTATCAAGCTGCAATAATGTTCCAGTCTTTTATGTTCCCATGCAATGCTCTATAGAACTGTTTTCAAAAAGTGGCCTTCCATTAATTGCAAACTCAGTTAATGGCAGGTGCAACTGATGGCATAAAGACATTAATCTATCTGACTACACTCACAGGAGTCATTTAGTCTGAATGCTCCCCAGTAATCACAAAATCAATAATCACCTTCTTTTAACAAGTTCCTCTGTATGTGGAAGCTCTTTAATAACTTCTCCATTTCATGTATCATTTCTCTGTGACTATTCAGATTTTTTCCAAAATGAGATCAGATTTTATCTATTCTACAATAGCTACACTAACATGGGGGTTTTGCATCATTTCAGTGGGACATAATATTTTTTCTTTTTTTCTGCCAAGAATCTTAGTACTTGCTCAAATGTACTGAAAAGTCCACATAATACGTCAAGTGATAGCTCGGTGGGGGTTATTTGGAAAGGAATTTTGCAGAACAGCAGCTCATCAGAGTTCCATTTTAATGACCTTTTTAGTGTTGATGTTAGACCCACCATCCTCACCTCTTACTCTTGGTCACAGGAGACGTTAACTGAAATGTTAATACAGTGATGATGGGCACACAAGTAAACTTCTGAATCCACAATGTTTGGGAGCATCCAAAATTACGCAAGATGAGTTCACCCATCCTAAATATATGACAGCAGAATCAGAGTTACTTTTGGATCAGAAAGTCAACTACCTTTCAATTTAAACTGACTTTGAAAACTATTTTCTCACTCTTTTCACAACCATAATTTTTCTTGTTGTCTCCTTATTGTCAGATGCTCTGAGTGGCTTTTTCTCTGTCTTTGCAGTTACTGCTCGGTAACGGTAATCTTTGAAATGAAGTAGAACCTTTCGATATAGCTGTATTAAGGGAAATTATAATAGCCTATTGAGTGCAGTTTAGTCAATGATCCATTCATTATTCTGTCTTAAAGTCTTCTGGAGTTTGTAAAATAATGTATTTAATTATCTTAAAAGTCAATATAAGCACAAATGAGGGACTGCAGTGAACCAAACTGGTTAAGATAATTAATGCACTTGTGGAAACAGGGTATC
Source organism: Neopelma chrysocephalum (assembly GCF_003984885.1). Taxonomy (NCBI): domain Eukaryota; kingdom Metazoa; phylum Chordata; class Aves; order Passeriformes; family Pipridae; genus Neopelma; species Neopelma chrysocephalum. The sequence goes on along the minus strand of NW_020897695.1, from coordinate 4,937,788 downwards.
AAGCTGTTTATCCCACCCATTACAGCTAAGTCTGAACTGCTTTCCTAGGCTAACAGTCTGTGCAAATAATCAGGTATAATCCCACAGTAAAGCATTTGTTGCTCCAGAGATCCTTAGCCTTAAATATGGTGTGAGTGCACATTTTACAAAGAAACGGAACAGCGTAATACCTGTCTAAAGTGCCATTGTTAACCTTTAAAAGGTGAGACGTGATACCTCATAGAGGTGAAGTAGCTTAGTTGCATATTTCACTTTAAATGTCAGGCACCCCGATCAGGAGATGATAGAAGAAAGACTGTGCATGAAAGTTTGATTTTTAATTGGATCATCCACTCCCATTCCCACGCCACGTTCCAATGCTGATTTTTCAGTTCAATGTAATTCTTTCTCTGAGAGTGCAAGAAAAAAGACGAGAGAGTTAAAAATCAAACTCATGGAAAAGTAACGGAGTAAAGAATCAAGATACAAATCTTCATTTGGCCCTCAGAATTTGATTTGAGAGGACCTCCAGTATCAACACCCCACATGGACTACTGAGAGGTCCGTTTGGATAAAACCAGATGAATTAGTGGATTTATGTGGGAGGTGGATGCCACATTCACTTGGTAGTTTCTGGTAAGCGAGGACTGGCAGAGAAAAACACGTACAACTGACTTTTCACCTTCACTCAGGAAGAACATCACTCACTCACCAGCAACCACACATTTCTGTACCTCCTGCAGTCATCTGATTCAGACTAAAATATTCACTGGGCTTTCATACAAGTGATGGGGAAGGCAGAGTGCTCACACACAGCATGTTCCTAAGCATTTGCCATTGAGGCAGATACTGAAGCTTTCTGCCTTTTTCAAAAGAAACATGCAAACAGCAGTCCTGTCTCATTTCAAAATCTCAGGACTGCATTAGTTCATCCTTAAATAGCTATAACTAATACTCAGGTTGCTTAAATTGTATTTCTTCTGTATTTGAAAATACATCTTTTAGCCATCAAAGCTTTTTAAAAAGCTATTCACCAAAATTCCTGTCTTCCTTTTTCACACAGAATTATTTCCTTCCCCCTCTTCCATCCTGGCCAAAGCAAAAATCTTTAATGCATTTTTACCCATATAGGCTATTCCAGCAACAGTTCAGAATATTTGTCTCTTGGTTAACTATATCTCCAGAGTAACTTGAATCAAGTTTTCAAATTTATTTTTTTCCCAAGGGGAGAAGGTCTGTGTTTTTCAATGTAGTGATATAAATATGAAGTTATGTAATTCTTGTTTTAAACATGTTCCACTGCTGTTTTTAAACTGGCCATGAATAATGTTTCCATTTCAGGTATTTATCTTCTATAGCAGTGCTATATTTGGTACAATAACTGTCCATTAAGACAACAAGACAGCACGTATAAATTCTTATTCAGACTATGAATATTATTTATTTTGACCACATATGAAACCTTTTTTATCTACTGGTCAAAAATTTGAGAGGTTTTGTTCATCTCTGTGGCTAAGAAAGCCAAATAGGTTTTTTTATGTATCTGCTAAAGAGCAGCAGCCCACAGCCCCTAGTTGCAGGGATGCTTTTAATAGCCCTTTTAACACCCTACAATGTGTTTTAAAAGAGAATGTATGTGTTTTTAATTGCTGTTGTGTTTTTCCATATCCTTACGTTTTCCTGTTTCCTTCTTTCTAATGGTAAACTTCTACCTCAAACCGTCTGTACTTTCCCAGATTATGTTCCTGAGTACTTTAAAGGCAACCAACCAACACTGATATTTTGGACCATGTATCTGCCACATACTTTCAATCTCTTTCCACTCTGCTTAACAGGACTGTTCTGCTCAATAGCACCAAATGGAGGTTAAGCTCCACTGATACAAAAAAAAAAAAATGGAGTGAGGCACCCTGGCTAGCAGATCTGTATTTTCACTTAGTTTTTAAGTTTATTTTTTTTTTCCCTATTTGATTAGTAAGCATGAATTTAGTTGGGTGGCCACTCTGGAAACTAGTATCTACTAGAGGATTTCTTCCTACGGCAAAGGAATGACATTCCCAGATAAAAGAAAAAGTCTAGCACTGTTGCACTTGGGAATGTTAGCAGTTTTTAGCCTAACCTAGAGATTATGAAGAAAGGTAAGAGCTGTGGTGCAGTCCTCTGTCCCCTGAAAAAATGGCTGGAAAGCATTAACTTACATCACACAGTCTAAGCTGTAACCATCAGCTAACACTGACACATTATTAATGTAATACCAAGTCTGAATAGGAGTTCTGCCGGGGAACAGTACCAGTGTGAAAGCAGGTAGTGGACAGTGTGGGAGCCCAAACCCAGCTTTCAGCAAAAGGAAAACAAAAGGCTGACAAGAACCCGTGATCTGAAGGAGCTGGACCCTTCTCACAAGACCTGTTAAAGTTCTACCTTATGGATTAAGCCTGGCTCCAGCAGAAATCAGAAAGGACTTTTTGAGATGATTGTATCAGATCGTGTCTAAACCCCTGTAATCCCTCTATCTCTCATGTAATCCTACTAGGAGAAAAATTAACTATTTGGAAACTGCAGTAAAAACTTGTGGAACTCCCCAATTAACATAGCACCATCCCCTTCATTAACATGTCCAGCCAGAGATGCCTTTAAATTGTGTTCTCATGCCCAATAAAGTATTCCAGTTCCCCCATAACTGGGATCGTTTAGTTTTCATTTTCTAGACCACCACTGGACAGCAACTGAAAACATAGCAAACTGAAACACTCTATCAGATTTGTATTCTCTACTTTCAGTTCATCTGAATTCCTTTTGACCTTGTATACTGAAAAGGGAACACCCGAATTATCTTAATTCACCAGTTTCTGTCATGTCCTTTCATTTTGGTTCTCTTTCTTGATTATAGTCACAACATTTTAAGTCTATTTTTATACAAAGCTATTTCCCCGTGTCTCAATCACTTTTATGTCCTATATTTAGATCAATTCTCTTTCTATAACATTTTCTAGGAAAAATTATCAGACTTCACCAAAGTATATAAAATTGTTTCTGAAACATGTATAATGACATTACAGAATTTTTAGGGTTTTTCCTACCCTGTTCACACTACATACAGTCTGTTGGTGTTTTTACTAATACTGTACTCCTGAAAGAGATTTCTACTGAGCCTTTAGGCAAAGGTTAGTAGAACATCAAGGCTTTCCCTTGGTTCATATCACAAAATCTGCAATTCACTTAACACAAAATATTCCTTGTTTGTTTGGCAATCCTTTTCTGAAATTGTTCACAGGCCTTAATTCATTAAAATTTAGTCCTTCATTTTCTCAGTGTTGCATGGAGATCTTGATGTCTTCTCTCTTTGTAACATTCAGAAAAATTTCAATTCATTCATCTACATTTTCTCTCTGACAGCCTAAATTTAACTCTTGTATGATCCCTCTCCTAAATCTGTACTTATTAAATCTTAATCTCAGTGTACAGCACTTTCCCAGAGTTACATTTAAAGAGCATGTAAGATCCAGAACTTTTTCATTCAAAAAGTAAAAGGGATCACTGCACATTACCTTATTGATATTTTTCATGATTATTGGAATAGGGAAACTGCATCTCTATCTATAATCTCCTCTGCCAGAATAATTTTGCAGGCACTCGAAGAATAGATCAGTCTCTATTGCTTTTTTTATGAAGAAATCGCTTGAAAGAAAATTCTTTAGACATTTCAGGAAAAAGTGCTATTAAACTGCAGGTAAACTAAGGCAAATAAACAGAGCCACACTATGTTCAATCCCTGTAAAGCTAGTTCCATAAATAATTTTATCCCTGCTTCTCTTCATCAGTACAAAATGATTTTGGCTTCTTAGACCTGGATTCAAACTGTCTCATTTTAGACACTTACTTGAAAAATTTCAGTCTGGAAACTCTCTATCAGAGAGGAGACAGTGGGATAATACCAGAGGGACAGTCCAGATACTAAGGAGGCTGAATTGCCTTCAGACATGTCTATCAATCTTCTTCAATTACAGAGGTGCTTAAAGTAACTCAGCTCTTAACTGAGGCATTACAATTAAATGTCTGAACTTAATTCTATTTAATGTGTTTCCAAATCTGATTTAAATCCATAAAAAGGCCAAAGAATCCTTCTATTGCTTTTACTGACTGTCAATCATCTCTCTGTCAATACTTCTCACTTTGCCTGGGGCAGGGGAAAGGACACACAGCCTTCTTTCTACCCCATTTTTACATGATCATGTCAAATTGATAAATACTTTTGATATTTGCCTTCACTTCTATTTCAAGGGATGTAAAGGTTTGCTACAATACATCTATTCTTTTTGGAGTTAAAGTTCTCTGCTAAATTCTGTTGAAGTTCTGTGTACTGGCACCTGAGAAGCCATATCAGCACATTCAGCCAGGGTCATCTTCTTTTCAATGTGTGGTGGACATTATTCCCACAAAACACTCTGCCTAGACCTTTTCCACTTTTGGCAACTGTATTAATTACCGATGCAACATGGAGTCCAAGAAACATTCAAGAAGGGGGGAAGAAAAGCATCACCAGGCTATTTTTCTGAAAAATATTTTTCTGGAAATAACTAATGCAGAATATGAAAATGCAATAATTTTATACTGCAGTAGAGATGTTATTTCTTCTAAGATCTAAAATAAACCACCAAAAGCTTTCAAAGCTGACATTTAATCCATGAATCCAAATAATTTCAAAGATGTATGATCCATTAGAAAGACACTTTCAATTCCTCATGCCCTTGTGAGATTTTAACATATAGCTAGCAGAAAATGCATTTACACAGTATGCTTTTCATAGCAACACTATAATTTATTGATACGATTTTAAAAAAGAATCTATGGCTGGTTATGTCCTTTTTTATTTGTTTATCTATAAATAATAAAGGGAGGATGAACCAAGTCTTAACACTTACATAAAGTTGTTGGGTAGAATTTTTTTCTAAAGAAAGAAATAACCGTAACTCTGCAAAATAAAACAGTCAAATGGTGATAGATTTTATCTTAGATACAATGTTTGATGTATGTACAACCAAATTAAAGTAAAAAAAAGAGACTAATCCAGCTCTCTCTCTCCTTATCTAGATAGAAGACTTCCTGCATTGCTCTTGCTATTCTCTAGAAGTGTTATCTTGAGTCTACAGCATGGAAAGCATGTCTGTCAAATACCTTGAGAGGTCAATCTAAGAATGAAGGGTAGAGAATATCTGATAACCTGTGGCATCGTAATACTGACAAGTCAAAACCTGATTTCCCTACAGTTCTTTCCTTAATGCCAGCATCTTGCTAACATTAACATCAGCTAAATCAGACACAGGAAATATCTGTTTTACCTTCAGGAGTATTGTATATAGTCTTTCTAGGTAGTCATATAAGGTATTGCTGTCTCATCTTTTCCAGTGCAGAAGCACTCCCACTTAAGCATTTCTATTTACTAATGTGAAATATTCATATGTAGTATCATAAATTTAATTAAAGAAATAAGAATTTGCTACATTAAAAGTACAATGGAAACACATAAGAAATCCTGGAGATTAAGATGTTCTCTTAAACTGAATTATTATCAAAGTCTTACGTTCAGCCTATCTACGTATCTTCTTTAATGTTGGCAGATCATCAGACAGCAGAAATATTTTTCTTCTGAAAGAGTCCCATAAAAAAGATGTACCTTTATTTTTATCAAACAAATGTAAAGAATAGGATTCAATCTCCAGATATCATCTAAGATTTTTAGGCTGAGAGCAGTTAAATGTATATAGACCTCTACTGGAGAAAAGTTTGATAGAGTCTTTTTAGGACTTAGTGTAGAGTCCTTCAGCTGCACAATCAGAGCTTGTAGCTGCCTGTAGAATCTTATTTATTGAAAAAAATCCTTCCCTGAAGCATCAGGGAATTATAAATTTTGCAATATGTCATTTTATTTTTAGCCAAAGAAAGAAAAAGAATTACAAATTTTAATTAACCATTTTAAATTATATTTCTGTCTCAAATCAAAGGATGCACTCTGGATTCAAATGAATAATCTCTCATCCCTGATTAGGCTTCAGGATGACACTCCTTAGACATGCACCTCACCTCATTCTCATTAAAGCACGTGTTCTACTGATCCTCTTTAGCAGTCCAGATAAAACCAATATGCTGCTACTGGAATTCAGTTTTAGTAGCAGATATTTTTCCCTTGAGCTATACCCGTCTCTTAAATCAGGTTGGATGAAACAGGAGCAAATTGCTGTTACCGAAACAGAGCAGCCAATATCTGTGTTGCTAGATTATAGGCAGTAAACTAAAGTACAAAAAATGCTATCTGGACCTTGAAGTAAAGTCATAAAATCCAGAAAGAGGTTCACTTGTGAGCATCAACCCCTTCTTCTGTGTCACCATCCATTGTCAACAGAATCCAGGGTGAAATATCACACTTGCAGTTGTGAATATTCAAATTTTTAGTTATACGCATGTGATCCCAACTAGTTTGTTTGCTTTTTAATGGTTCCAAATTTGTGAAGCACAATATGAAAACTCCTTGCACAGGGATGTGCTACTGGGATAAACAAATGTTTTTGCTTGAGACTATAATAAAAAGTACTGTTAAAATATAATAATTGAACACTCTTTATGGTAATTATCGTTAATGCCTTTTCTCAGCTGAATTAGTTTAGAATAGCATTTTGATCTTAGTTTAGCCTTTTTGTCATTCCAAGACAGTACTTTAATTTATATTAGAGAATAATTGCTCTTTCTGAGATAATGGGTACATTTACACAGGCCTTAGAACACTAGGTTTTAGCTTTGGTATTCTAGATTCAAATCACAGCTTACTGCATCAAAAAGTAAAAAGTGGTGTCTCCACAGGAGATTCATCTGGCATGCTGGATGTGTAAACCTTATGAATCACATAATTGGCTTGGTAATATCTCCTCTGAGTGGCTTTCAATAAGCATAGAAAAATCTTTGATCAATCAAAAAAGAAAACTAGCATAGAAAGATAGATATAGACATGATATAGATACACATACAAATACAAGTAATTTGTATTTGAGGCATCTACAGTAATCTCATCAGTCTGCTGGAAAGCTACTGGAGAAAAGTCTCTTTTTTTATTCCCTCTCTGTTTTTTCCAGTTAAAAGCTTTCCATCACTGCCTCAGAACGAGTTTGCCAGCTTTTATGTGATATCACAAGCTTTTAAAACAATTTATTCTCTACCAGTTCCAGATGTAAGCCCTCAGAGGTGACAAAATAAGTTACTTTTCCTTTTCTTCCCACCTGCTCCCTTCTTCCAGTTCCTTGTGATAGTTTTCTCTCCATTTGCTTTTTACCTTTTTCCTTTTAATTTTTCCCCTGGAATAATCAATGACTTTTCTGAGGACAAAGGTCTTTTTTTTGTTATCTATTTGACTAGTGTAAGCATAAATAAATTATTTTATATAAGCAGTTAAAATATTTTTTAAAACACGAATTGAATAGAAATTCAGATTTGGGTTCACTTTGAGAAATACATTTCTGAAAAGGAATAAAACCCAAAATCTTTGCAAAGAATAATCCTTTAAAAATATGGATTTGTAGGTCAGAGCCTGAGATTTTCAAACCATACATTACTCAACCTTCAAAGGGAAATAAATTCAATCACTTTTGTGGGAACAATGCACCAGTATCGCATTGACATGATGGGCCTTGATCAATGCATCTGGAAATTGTCTTATTAGCCTTCTCTACTGGACAGAATTCATCCTTTCCCATAAAATTTTTCAAAACATAAATAGTATTTGACAGCTAAGCCTAAATAGATGAGACGGGGCAGTAGGTGGATAGAAATTCTGTCTTAGACTTGCAAAATAAACCTAAGGTTTGATACATCAGCCAGGTTGACACATCATGTACTAGACTGCAAACATTTACAGTCTAGGTTGCCAAGCTTCTCACTTACAAGAAAGAAAACTTCCCACAATAAGGTCTAAAAATCAGAAGGTAAGGCCAATAGCTAAAATCAACAGAAATCAGGCAAGTTTTAAGACCTGCTTTTGCACTACGATATTGTTCAAATCAACATTTTTGAACACATAGCTGGTCTTCAGAATCATTGTTAGCAGATACTCATTTTACACCTTTACAAGGCTCTAGGAATGGTGACAGCCCCCCTTTTCATGAATCACAGAATCACAGAGTCATTTCTCCTGGATATATAAAATTTAGGTTAGAAAAGACCTTTAAGGTAATGAAGAAGCCTTCTTCCCCAGGACTCCAGTTTCTAATTTGAATAGAGTTGGAACTCATTCTTTCAATATTTCTGCTAGAGAAAATAACTACATTTATATGACCTTACCCTTTCCTATGTGTTCTTTTTAAACATATGGGGTCAGTGGGCAGGGACAGATAGTCTCTGACTACAGCAAATGCATAATCACTGAGAAAGAGGAGAGGTTAAATGGGGGGACCTCAGGCTTGTTGCCAACATGTTCTGAGAGGGGATGGTGAATGTCAGCAGGTGGAACCTGTTTCTGATCTGAAGCCATGCAACATTGAAGGAACACTAACTCAGCAAAACCTAAACTGATCTTATTCAATCTAGATTTGAATGATTCCATGTAGGCTGTAGGACAAAGTAAGTAAAACAAGCAAACAAACATAAACAGAAAAACATAACCATGATAAAATATAAAAATAATAAAGAGCTGAAAAACATTTTTCTTTCCTGTAATAAATCACGAATAAAGAGATGCTTCATACAGCACATGAGAAAGAGAGAGAATTTAGGGGTTGGGTGTTATCAGAAGTCATTTCCACTGAAATGAATAATTGTACATTTTCAATATAGCAGTCAGTTGCTGGCAAACAGAAATGCAAAGCTACATTAGAACAATTCCTCAAATGATAACACAGAGCCTGCATGGCTTGATACTAAAGGTTTTCAGCTGGAAATATTACTGATATTCCTAAATTCATCTTGCTGTAGTAACTGATGGATTGTTAGTGGAAGTGGGTCAATATATCTTTTGGTATGACCATTGCTAATCCAACCACAACATTCTCTTTTCAGTGCACTGCTTTGGAGTGTTGCTTCTGAAAAGCTTTTTGCAGTGATTAGTTATTCATTGAATATTTCTACATCTAGTGCAATAAAATGTCACTAATCTAATATGAGGTTTTAGTAAACAAGAATATTTCCCCTAAGAAGTAGTTACAGTAGCAACCATTGCTGTGGAAATGTCTGAACCACATGGGATTGTACGAAAATTCATGGAAGAGGGGAACAATTTATTTAAGCACATAGGAAACGTGTCTGACTGCAAAATGATAAATGGCAGAAGAAGAAAGACTTTTAAACCTTAACTTTGTTTTCATGCCAACCTTATTTTTCTATGCCCACATTTTTTCTACGGCTGAAGCAAGAATTTTGAAAATTCACTGGAGACATGACTGAAGGGAGTAAGGAGAGAAAATATTGCAAAAGCATGGCCTATATTATACCAGAAATAACTCCTTGTTATTCCAAGAGTATTCTATTCAGGAATATACATATTCTGGTCACAATGTTCAAAATCTAGCGTGAACCCCAGTTCTCTTACATAATATTCTTAGGAGATAGGGAAGAGCTAAAACAAATTAAATCTGGAAACGCTAAGAAAGAGGGTGAGACAGATCCCTAACCTTCTCACATCCCTCAAAAGTCCCACTCACCTATCGGCGGAGGGGTTAGAGACAGATTGTGCTAAGACCAATATGATCGACAAAATGTCCGATTTATTACAAGAAGGACATTCATTATATACTACTTCTACAGCCTGACACGTGATTCTTCTTCACACAGCGTTGGATACATAAGAGAAACATACTTTGTTGTCCGGTGTTAATTGGAACATCACAGGTGTCCATAAGAGATGAAAAAACTTGTTTACCTTTTCAAGGCTCCTCCTTGACCATGGCAGAGAGACTTCTTTGTTCCAGCTTCAGAGCCTGTAGCCATGTTAGCTACGCAGCAGTTTTTACTGTCTGCACCCAGCCATGCCAAGGCAAGGCCTACAGAAATGCAAAGGAAATTGTTCACACACAATCTCCATTCTCCCAACACTCACCCTCTATTTAAAAAGGTCAATAGGTACTTTTGGGGACATCAGTATGATCGAAGGTTCACACAGAATCACCCATAACTGGGTGATACTCATCTAAGAATATTATTTGCAGGTCCTTCATTATCTCTATTGACTGGAAGGACTGTTAAATTTCCACACAGGGACACATCAGATAGGAATTGTCATACGGCCAATGTTACAGCCACCAGAGAATACACAAACTCCAGATGACAGTTTCCTGGGTCAAAAAGCATTGCCTCCAACACACACACAAAAAAATAAATCTAAAGTTTACATTATCTACACAGAAACAGGAATTAACTGCAGGAGTAAAATGCAGTTGCTTGAGTACAGGAGTTCATGACTTCATTATACCCATTGTGTGCAAAAGCAATGGAGTCCATATCAAGAACATGTATTTGGGGATATCAAAGATTGATTTTAAGAAAAAATGGAACAAACATAAGGTGGATTTTCTGTGAAAAATAATTTAAAATAAAAAATAGTTATAAAAAAAAAAGTATACTGTGATTTGGAACGTTTCCCTAGAGGTCACAAAATTTCCAAAACTATGGTCAAGACAAGAGGAGACACTAATTAAGAACCCAGATGAAACACAGGAAAACAAACAAATCTCTTGGAAAATGTCATTTAGAAAATGGGATTATAATAACAATGAATATTAATTACCCAGTGGAAAGCAAACCACTAATGAGGAAACTTGAAAGTCATAAGAAGAGCCTGTGACCACTACAGTTAATGCCAAAGGAAGAGACCTTTTACTACACTAATAATGATCAGTATCTTAATTGTATTGGGATATTGTTCAATAAGCAAGGGGCAAGTGTTAATAACACAGACACAGAGATTTTCAATAAATATTTCTGCTATATATTTTGCTTGTAAAAAGTAAATTATATGTATACGTAGTGGTTAAAATGAACCCATTCTGTTGGTACTGAGACAAGATGTTACAATAGAAGTTATTTTAAGTTCATTTAATTAATAAACAGTTTTGACTCAGCACATCCGGATAACTCTCAACTAATAGCTAGAGGAGAACTGGTATAGAAGATGACTGAACTGTTGATGAGGATTCTCAATGAGACCAAAGGCTCATTTCCAATATTTAATGGTAACTTCCAAAGGAGCAAGCTAAGAAAATAATCTCCTGCCAAGACTTAGAAAAGGCTAAGTGGGCCAATACCTGAAGTAATTACAGACTTTGTCATCCTGCATTGATCCCAAATAAAATAATTGGAATAGCTGATGGGGGCTCAAAAGACAGCAGTATAATGAAGTACTAATCTAAATGCCCTTATATATAATAGATCTCAATATAATTCAATATTTTTAAGAGATTACATTTTTGATTGATAAAGGTTGTGTTATACAATACACTTAGATCTCTGTGAGACAAAACTAACTTCATACTGCACAATATCCTGTTTAATAAACCAGGACATAAAATGAGCATTGCATACATTAAATGAATTAAAAATGGTCAAGGATACATCTTCTTGATCTCACTGGAAAGCACCGGACTGTGGCTGTATTTTCGAGGGCATTGCCACAGAGCAGAGATTTTGGCCCCTAGCTACTTAATATTTTTTAAAAATCAATTTTGGGAAAGGAATCAAGCTAACACAAAGATTAAGGGAATAGTTAATACTGAAGATAACAAGCCATTGACACAAAACAACAAAGATCACATCATAAATCATGAAAAATATTCAGGATGGTGTGAGCAAAGTCAAACTTTTTGGAGCATCCCAGGTAGGCCATATTAGCTTGAGTAAAATGCTGCTGCATTTTAGACCATATTTTGGACCAACCACCAGATAAGTTTTAACTCAGCATATAAATGAAATTTAAGCTTTCAGGGGAAATTCTAACAATGTATAATTCATAAAAACATGTATTGAAGTCAAGAAGGAGAAATTATATCTGAAGCCATCAGACACCCAGAATGGCAATTCTGAGTGGCAGCTTACTTTACCTGGAAAATCTGCAAACACACATGAAGACCATTGACTTAAAGATTTCCAGAAAAGAAAAACAATGTAGAAATTAAAGGGCAAATTTTACAAGCTCAATATGTCCCCGAATCATAACAATGTGGGAAGCAAATGAGATCAAATATCTCAGAAAAACACCTGCACAACATTTTGCATCTTACGGATTCATCATCAGCGGTGAATGTAATAGAACCAGAAGAGACAACTCAGACACATGTTGCTGTTGAAGAAAAATAACAGCCAGACTCCAAGTTTGCAGAAACTTCTTTTGTATTCACAATTGATGAAAGCCCTGAGAAGTTTCTGAAAATATGCATGTTGTTGACAAGCAACTGGGTATGTTCAACTGAATACTGAAAAGAAAGCATAGCCATTTGATTTGTATACTAACTCAGTGTAGTATGATTTAATGTTATTTACACCCAAAAATGGGTATAAGTGTCTATGCTTCTGAGCTCTTTAGAACTATGTAATAATGATGAAACAGGCCTTACAAACTGGAAGAATTATATCCAGGACTTATAGGTATGCCATGGATAAACAAAAGTCATCTCCCTATCTTACTAAAAGAAGATTCTGATGACAGGGAAACTGTTTCCTCGTATAATGGCATTACAATTATAAAAGCAACAAATATCAAATGACAGTGGAATACAATGCATTTTGATTACACCATTAGAATTTGTACTAGAAACAAGCAGTGTCATAAACAGTGTGAAAATACAATGATGATAAGAACTAAATGCATATGCAGTGTTCCTGAAGCCATTTCTTCATCTATTTATTTTTAACTTAAAGCACTTTTTTCCACAGGAATCAATATTTCCTTGCACAGTTAATGACTACTAGAACACACTAATGAGCTATGATATAGGCAATAATGACACTATTATTGTTTGCCACCCAGTATCTCTGAACTAGATTCAACAAAGAGCAAAAATGTAACATTACACTGATATGTAAATTATGAAATCCAGAGTGATTTTCCTACTTACATATTCTTAAATCCCTTTTCACTGATTATATCAAACAAAACAGTAAAACATCAGCATCAGCCATTTCTCTTGTAATTATCAAAAGCATAGTTAGATGCCCACAAAGTTTTGCAAGTCTACCTATGATTTAAGTATTATCAGTAATATGCTGATAACATCTCTCTATAATTGAAAGATGATGAAATTTTCCAGTGGAAACCTAATGGTTAGTATTGTGTGGCCTTCACTGAACCAAATATCCAAAAGAGAATAGACACCTCAGGTGTAGTGGAAATCTAACTTTTCTGTATCAGGGGAAAGAGGTAAGCAGTCTCCAGAGAAGGTGATTCAGAACACCTTGGCTTGATGCCTAAAATAGAGGTTATAAAAGACTTCCTGTACATATGAACTTGTCCAAGCTTGATTCTCTGCTGAGACAAACTTTAAACTTCAATAAAGTAAAAGTTAGTTCAACCTCATTTTTTTCCCATTGGTACAATTCCCACAATTCCAAATTAGTGTACAACTAAAAATGTTCATGCTAATCTATGGTAAGAACTCTTGCCAAAGCTTACTTTGAAGTTAACTATTGGAATTACTAAAAGTGATATTTCACAGAGATTACAAAATTCATATTGCTCTTGAATCAATGCTTTGGATCTCATAGTCCTGAGAATCTTGGAGCAGTTCAGACAACAGCAAGACTTGTGTTGTATGCTGCTGGCAACAGCAAGAAAAACTACAGTAGAAAGAAATAGATGAGCTTCCTGCAAAGAGAGATGCTCCTTCAGTCAGGAGCAATATTTATAGCAATTTAAACAACAATAATCTGTTAATTTCTTAGCTGCACACCAGCCAACATGTGGCTAACCACATCATTTTTCCCTGATTCATAATTTATTATGGACAGACAAGCATCCATCTCTAGCATAAGATAGACAGCATAGCAATGACACAGAATATTTGTCTGAGGTGACCTCAGACAGCAGCATACCTGCCACTTTAATGGACAGCAGTGAAAATGCACATATTCCAAAGGCAGAGAATTTAGGGCTTATCTGCACAAGAAAGTTCCTGCATAGTAAACCTTGTGCTACTGGAGATAGACTGAAAAAGGAGCAAAGGTGCTAAAAGTAGGAACAGAATATTCACCATTTTACCTTCTCTATCTATCTTTCGTGGAAGGTGAACAGAGATTCAATTCTGACCCTAATAAATGGTTCAAAGTGAATGCCAATGCACTGCCTGCCTATAAATGTGCCAGTGATTCTGCAGACTGAGAACAGGTTGTATAAAGACAGCAGGCTACCTTCCAATCTGTTCATAACAATATCATATTTGTCTCATAAAATGTATTTTCTGCAGGACAAAAAAAGGCAGTATTGGCAATTCTTCAATACATAAGGGAATAATTTGTTCAAAGGCTCAAGGCATTTTGGTTGGTGAGGAACAGAAATGCTGATGTGTTCTTCCAAAATAATTAAGCATGAATATCTGAAGCACATCAAGCCCTCTGAAGCTGAGCTTCAGGTTTGAAGTTTTATGGGTTCATAAAATTCCATCCATGCTCAGAGTTTTACAAAACTCCAGCTCAGTTTGCATGAGCATGATGTAATCAAAGAACCACATTCCCTCCAAAAATCTACACATTCTTTTCTGACAGGACTCAGAAACCTTATTCTGACTTTCAGCACTTATAAGAATTATGTATAAAAAATATTGATTTTAAAAGCATTGATGTCTTGTAAGCTGAACAGTCATAATTCCCTCTTAGAACCTGTGACTGGAAAGACTTTACGTAGCTTTGCAATTAATCATTCTGTAATTTACTGGGATGAAAAGTTAAAAGAGATTTCAGGATATTTGAACAGTTCATTATCATATCCAGTTTTGGATGCTTTTTTAATCATTGAACATTTTTGAGATGGAAAATTCCATTGCCTTGTCATACCAGAAATCTAGTTTATGATCAGTTACTTTACTTTTTGGATAAATAATAGGATTACTCCAATGTAAATGTTTACAACAGATATCAGGGTACAATTTTCAATGAGGTTAATGTTGAATTTCTCCACATCTGAATACAAATTTTTGAAACAAATTAAAGCACATCAAATATGCAGGTTCAAAGAGTACATTAAAGGAAATTACTATCTTTGTTTAGCATCTTTGCATATTTCTCTGTGTCAAAATATAATTGAATTTATTCATTTTCAGGGTGTTACCTGTTCAGGGTATTAGCTGGACACAGGAGGATTGCACAGAGGTCACACACACCTGATGGAACTTGCTGCTTTAGTTTTCACCAGAACTTCCTCCATTATCTTTCACATACAAGATTTAAGATGGAAAACATGTGAGGACAGAACACAGCAAACAACTGCTGGAGATAAAGAACTTCCTGCATCTAGTCCTGCACTGGGATACTTTTGCATGTAACTTGCAGCAGTGACAGTCCATACTATGCTCTTAGATGGGGGCATAACATGACTACTCTCTTCAACCAATCCTGTCTAGCATCACTGATTTTAAAACTAGTATTTCTTGTTCCCAAAAACTAGTATGTCAGCCAATCTCTGCTGGATAGCTCCCACTCACCACACCATGCCACGATTTTCTGCAGGTTGTCTCACCTCCATAACACATTTCCTGTATTTTACTTCCAAATGAAAAGTGAAAAGAAGAAAATTGCATTTGTTCTTCATTGGAATCTATTTAATGGCACTTGAGTGTTAGAGAGAACCAGCTAGCTACATTCAAGGAATCATAGAATGGCTTGAGTTGGAAGACACCGCAAAGGTCATTTAATCCAATCTCCTGCCAAGGCAGGGACATCTTTCACTAGACCAGGTTGTTCAAAGCCCCATCCAGCCTGGCCTTGAGCTCTTCCGAGGACAAAGCATCCACAACTTCTCTGGGCAGTCTGTTCCTGTGTCACACCGCCCTCATCTGCTTGGCAAACGTACACCCACTTTCAGCTTGGTGTGCCATTCAAGGTTTTAGTGCACCTGGACATGTGTGGATGTCAAAATTCAGTGCAAAATGCCTAATATTATGAAACCGCTTTAGTGTTCGTAGGAAAGTGTAAATTTTCTGTTGAGCTTTACAAGCAAGAACATGAGATGTGAAGTTGCCTCATCTTCACCAGGACCTAAAAAAATTTGAAAACATTAATGCACTTATCAACATCATGTGTGCACAAACACAGATAATGCCTTCCCCATTACGCTACAGCTTGTCAATAAAAAGAACAATTAATACATTGCTATTCCAGCACAAAGTGCTAAAAAGAAGTGCTAATGCATTGTTTAAAAAGTGATGTCTAGTTTTCAGAACTCCAAAATCACAAAAACTTACTGTGAAGATTTTAAAACATTTATGGCACAAATTACCAAAATCATACTCTTTCATCTAGCCTATTCAAATTTCTTGACTAGCCAGTGTTAGAAGAGCACACAGAGCATTGAGAAAGAAGCTTTACAGCATATTAAAATGTAATAAAAATGCAAAACAATGAGCAAGTCAGGATTACACTGAAGAGTAGTTAGCCATTATCAATGTGAAATATGTATAAAACCAAAACAAGTCTTCATTCAGTCTTCATTTGTAATTTTTTGAAGTCCATCCAGAATCTGAGCTTTTTGGAAAATTATTTCGAAACATGCAAATTTACAGTTAGAGTGTTATGCTGACATCATGATAATATTAACAGCACTAACAGCTTTCCAGATGAAAGTTTTACTTGATTGGTTGGGCTTGTGGTTGCCTTTTTTTTTTTCTCATTAGTTTTGCCTTGGTTTTGTGTTTTACCAAATGCATTTGAGAGCAACAGCTATAAGTAAAGATAAGATAATTTTCATATAATGACTTTGGGAGTGAAGAGCACGAAGGTATGAAAGAAAAGTTTTTTGTGGTAAAGATAGATTAAACTTAAAAATGCAAATTATGAAATAGGTTCCTATGACGTTCTTCTCCAAAATAACTGGAAAATCCAAATCTTCACATTCTAATTGCAGAAGAGAAACTATTCAGGAAAAGAAAGCTGCTATCACCCATCTCTTTAAAATGAGTCTTTGGCCCCTACTAAATGAAAAGTGAGAAGCTCAGGCTGCTTCTTTACATCTCACAAATTTGAAAGGAAGGTATTTAACATGTTTCTGACACTGAAAAATTCTCATGCAATGAATTGCATGCCTGAAGCAGTAGACAGACATATATGATCAGGAAATTAAAGTGTAATAGATTCAATGACCTTCAGGAGCACTTTTCACGTGTGCTCTGAAAAGTCCTCTGACTACCTGGGCAACTGGTAGTGATCTCATGGACTTACAAGTGCCAATTTGACTTCAAACTGTGTAGTGGTATGCTAGTGTAAGAGATTAAAATACGTAGTTGAGAGTCAGCTTTGTTCCTTGTTTTGCCACGGAGCTGATAGGCAGCCATGGGCAAGTCACAAAAGGCAACACATAGAGGGTTATTAATTCTAATAACTTGTTGTAAAGATTATGACACTACTCCTCACAAGTGCATATGAGGCAGTATATCACGTCCAACTACAAACCAAGTTGTTCACACCTTGCTTCTGGTTTTCTCTCATAACTCTTATTTGGAAGCCATGAGTTATGGCTCTTTTATGACTCTGCTTTCCTGTAATTACACTGATATGTCTTTATTAGTATTTTAGATATATGTTATTGACAAATACAACATTGATTAAATTAATATTGAACTAAAAATTCATTATATTAGCAAATACATGCCCACACATTAGTATGCAAAGGACAGAAGTTTTCAGCACCATTATGAGAAGTCCCTAGCACATAGTGGCATTTATTAGTAGCTTATATCAAGCAAAGAAATGGGGAAAAATGCATAAAGTTCTAAGTTTATATACTTGGACAAGTTCCTCCAACCAAAACCTGTGCATCTTTTATCTCAGATGAAAGCCCTTTAGCTGTTACTTATGTTTCACCATACATCATTTAAACATACCTATATATTAATCAGAACGGCCTTACCGATGAGCACAGTTTTGTTGTCTTTTAAATCAATTACATCACAGAAGAAGTTGATAGTTGAGCTCATATCTCTACTGTGTGACATCAAAAATGTATAATACAAAAGAAGAATCGTTCACTGAAAGACAAATAATCTTACATGGTTAGCAGTTCTGCATAGGGAGTAAGAAAGCCAGTGCAAGAAGTAAAAGAGACCATTCTGAATGCACACAGTCCCATGGCTTTTCTCCTCTCTACATGCCAATCAATGTCAGATCTTTGTGCTAACAAAGCAGGACACACATTTAGTCTTGTTTAAGCACGGCTGCCTAAATGGCATGCCAAATAATTGCCAAATTCTGTCAAATAAGCCAGTTCTCACGATGTCCAGCTTACGTCAGCTTTATATTGCATTTGGAAGAGAGCAGATGGTGCCAGTCTGGTGGGAAACAGGAGTGGCACAAGCAAGGCTGATCAGTCATAAAGCCTCCAGGTTCACCTGCAAAGTTTTTTAAATATACTTGAACCTGAAGAGGGGCTCTGTGCCACAGGACCATAGTGCTTTTCAACTAGTGCTTGGATCTTCAAGGACAGATTTACGTTAACACGCAACTACAACTTTAGAAAAAATCTCTTCTGCCTTCGTTCTGAAGTGATGTATCAATAAGAAAAATGGCTGTTAGACAGAAGATTACAGAACAGCCCATCAGGGAGGATTCAGCACATGAGACGACAGAGGCTTGAATTGAAATACATAGTGTCTTATAGCTGGAGCAATAGAGTCAATTTTTCTTGCTTTCTCTTCTTTTCCTCTACTGTACTGAACACTATATTTCTTCTCTGCCTTTGGCACCTTCTATAAATGTAAACCATCCTCTCTCTGTTCCTGCATTGGTACTTTATAAGAGAGAAAATGAAGAAATATGGAACTAAACTTCCACAAAAAGCTATTAAAATTTCTTTGTGCCTCTTAGGCATCTCTGCCTTAATATCCTGTTTGAGTAGTGCATAGACTATGTAAAGTATTGGCAGGAACATGGGAGAGGGGGTGGTGTTATTTTATTCTCAAGGCAGTATTTGTCCTTTCTATTTATATTCAATTTATTAACATCCTTCTAGCAACCCTCTCTTTTAAAGAGGACACCATGACTCTTCTGAGTCACTCAGGATGGGTGACCTTGGCACAACTGCAAAGCAGTTGACAAGTGCTTGTTCATTCCAGGGTTAACACACTCCCATCGGATAAAACATGGTGACGCTGCCCAGAGTTAACAAAACCTCCATTTCCTCTTGCTCATAAGACTGGCCTTCTGAATGAGCCAGGCTAGAAAACTGAAGATTAGGAATGATAATGGGGGGGAAGGGAGGGAAGGGAAAGGTGGTGGAACGGAATGGCAAAACCTATAATAACCGTTTAACATGGGCCAATGGCCAAAAATTCCCAGAGATCAAAACCATTGAGGCTGAGCTTCTCTGACTCTTTTTGCCCTCCCCGAAAGCTGAAATGAACTTAGCATCTGGTAAAACTAGGTCCCCAGTTTTTTTCCCAATCATCTGGGATGTCTCTAAAGCAAATAAGCACCTTTAATCTTTTATTCTATTGCTGATTTCTGGGATGTCTGCCACAGATGTACCTCTAACAGCCTTTTTTTACTAGTGTCAGAAAATGCATTTTTATATAGTGGTAGGGAAAAAATAAGATAAAAAAAAAATTAAAGTGTTTTCTAAAGTTTCAATGTCATTCTCAGGTGCAGTTAATGGATAAATTACTATCTTCCCCCCAAACAGCAAGCTCAGCAGAACTTCTGTAGTCAATTGCCTGAAGATCAGGAGACCTGATATTGCTTAATTAGCACAGATTATGTGTTACCTTGAAGTAGATAAATTTGCCTGGCTAAAATGTTAAAAACCAGCTTCATCTCCAGCCATGAGAGCACATAATTTCCAAGCCCTTCAGAAATGCTCACTAGTACCCATTCATCCAACCATGTATCTCTTTGTCAGGCCATCTGGACTGAAGGAAAGCCTGGAGTTGCTTAGTCCTAGTTTTCTCACAAGTATTTTTAAAAACTACTTCAGAATCTGAAGACAGAGATTTGATTTCCTTTTCCATGTTTTTGCAGAGCAATGCTCTGGAAAGGCTGCTGCTGACGGCATTGTTCTGACAGCAAGCAGAAAGCTTCATTCTGTGGCTTTTATTTCATCTGAGGGAGTCACTTGTCCTGATCATGGTGCTACTAAGTTGTCCCTGTCAGCAAGCATTTATCTTTGAGGTTACAGTTTTTTGAAATTACAGCTTTTTCTGAAAAGCAGTTCTTTGTCTTTGAACATGACAAGGTAGCATCATGTGACGGTTAGGAGAGAGAGCAAGAATCTTTAGCCATGTGAGTCAGCAAATGCCCTTTTGTTCCAATGACCAAACAAGGACCCTTTGAAAAGATAATCCAAAGGAGAATAAATTTCAGAAACTAAAATAGCCTACAGAAAGAATTTTTCTTCAAAATGTTAGAAACCACCTGCTGGCTTATTAACTGCTCAGCATTTAGCAGCAGTCACTGGATGACAGGAGACCTGGATCCTAACAGTGTCAGGCAGAAGGAAACCTTGCAGCCTTTCTGTCTGGAGGTGAGGATGCCTGTCCTCTGCCTGAGCAGAGGACATCACAGACCTTTCCATCTGAAGCCTGAATGCCCTCTCACAAGCAGTAAAGCATCAAGTGCAATTACACCTCGTCTTTTTTTTATGCACAGGGCTGCACAGAGATAATGTAAAGGGAGATGAATGAGGCCTGAACCCAGGAGATATTTCAGTGTCTGTGTGACATCAGAGCAGTATTCGCTTATAACCCCAAAGGAAGGATTCAGCATCTGAAAGCACAACATGATGTACTGTCTTTGAAATTCACTAGCCAGACACAAGCGCTGGTGAATTATGAAGTATTCAACAAGACAAAAACTTATACCATGATGTTTTGTATTAGTGGTCCTGAGGCCGTGATGTATTAATGTAGGCAAACTGACAACAATAGCTCAGGGAAAGCTTGAGCACATGCAGCCTGAGATAAAGAAACAAATGGCACAGCTCAGCTTAATAACCACAGTGGGTGGCAGCCAGCCAGTACAGTCTGTATGAAATCTTCAGAATAACTTCTGTCAGACTGGAATTAGTATTAACTGCAGTCCAGGCGTAGGGTAACACAAAAGATCTCTTCACACAGTAGTTTCACTCCATCAACATTTCTTTCAAGGTTATCAATACTACAGGCAGACCAGCAGAATTAACCTTTTATACTGAGGCTGACCCCAAAAGAACAAGCTACCTTTTTTAACTTACCTCTCCTGTTTTCTTAATCCTTTATCTTGAACTGTGATCTTCCAAGACTTCACAAGCTAACTGAGGTTAGCTTGGGTCATTGGTTAGATGCAAAACCCAAGCCACTCCAGTCAGGATCCTGCCCTTGAGTTGCTATTTAAGGTCGGTCTGCAACAAAGTCTTTCAACCAAGGTCTGAATTTCCAAGAGCTTGAGTATGCTGTGATTGAGGGCTTTGGTGTGGACTCATTACCAGGTCAGAGCTGAACTGTTATTAGGACATGAGGTTAAGGACGTAGTGGTACTGAAAGTTCTCAACTACTTGAATTCATTAAAACTCTCACAGCTCTGCGGAAGGACAATTTTTTTCATTAATACACAAAATCTAATCATATGCAATGCTATGGAAATCACTAAAGTTCTCTAATTATTTCCCAAAGTGAATGATGAATGTTATAATACTGTTCTCTGATATATGTATAGATTTATGTATACGTACATAATTTTACCTTACAATTTACCTTAAAAGTTCCTTCAAGATAATTCTGGATTAATATTTCTAGACGGATATAACACATTACTTTCAAAAAGTCCAGGTTTCTGACTGGTCCTCACCAAAAAGTAAAAAGCACTTTGTTATTCAAAAGCACCATTGTAATTGTATTAAAATCTTATAATTTTAAAGTGACCCTGATGGTTCTAATTCTACCAAAATAAGAATGCAATGAAGTATAGAAATAATATCTGTGTACTTCACAAGCTTGAAAGAAATAATTAAAGAGATTGACTACAACTTATTTTATAGCATTTTCCATTTCATGTGAAGTAGAAATATTTATGTTCTGTAATAACAATAAAGCAAGATTGCAAATACAGAGAGAAGCCTAAGGATGAATTATTCAGAAGCATGTATCGAGAGTATAACCAATAAATTAGTACTTTATTTTAAAGTCTGTAATTGAAACTCATTTACTTTTTAGAGATTATTTCCCTAAAAATTAGAATTTTTGTTAAAAAATAGTCATCAAGAACTGATTCTGCATAAGAAAATAGAAACTATTTATCTGAAATAGTTTTCCCATTCTTATGAACTTCTTGAAACAGGTTCAGTCTGATAGTATAAGAGAGAAAACCAAAGGCTGAAACAGTGTGAGATATCCTTTGTGGTACCTGTAAATAAAAAAATAACAGAAGCTGAGATTTTGCTGTCCAAGACTTGTCTACCTTTCAGATGTCAGAAAGTTCAAAGGGTAAGAAAAAGTTTGTTTTAAACAACAGAGGATGCCACTGTATTGGAAGTCTGGATTTACTGATCTGGTTCAAATAAATAGGAAAGATATTTCAGATTCTTCTAGGCTGTGAAAGAGCTGCTTTCCCCTAAGGTTTTCATCTTGTCTATGTTATCTCATTGAAGAAAACATAAAATAACTATGGCTGTAAATTATGGACTGTTCTGTTCTTTAATTGAGTATCCTATGTGTGCCAAAAATTAGTTCTTGACACAAGATACTTTCAAACAAGCAATCTGACTGAAGTCTTCGTCAGAAACACAATTTTAAATATATGAAGGGCCCATCGGAGAAAATAGATACATTTTTCCTTCCTGACAATCTATTGCATTTTGGGAATTAAGGCCAAAAGGCAGAAGACACAAAAACAAGAAAAAGACCAGCGTGGTTTTTCAGTCCTATTCCTGTTTATCTGCCCTCCCTGCCAGATATAACCTGATAGCATATGAAGCATGTAAAACTGCCAGGCTTTCTAATCACAGAGTGCAGTTCAAGACATCTTTGTGCTTGAAACAAAACAGAAAGTCTAGTATCTCCTCTGGTTTGACATCTTTGTTGCAACTGAATCTAAGTAATGTAGCTTACAGCTGAAGCCATGATAAAGCTGAGCAAAGGTCCTTGCATAGCCAATGAAAGTGGATAACAAAGACAAATGGGCCTGATGACAGCCTCCACCAAACCTTGAGTTTCCTTAATTAACAAAACACCTGCATAATCCTCTACGAAGGGGAAGAATTTTTATTATTGACTTAAAAATAATGCAGATTCTCGTCCATTTTGCATGTGTCTGCACTGTCACAGGCCTAAAACTGACGCATTTGGTTTGAATCCACTGAAGCTCCAGAGTTTAACAGCTACCAAGTCTTGTAGCATAAACAGAACACTGGAGTGGATTTTAAAAAATTATAATAGATAAGTACTGTATTTTTAGAAATAATTATTTCTCCCTACCATCTCATAAATACATTGCCAGAATAGGGAATTCCTTATCTTATTACCATAGCGTTTCTCTTTTAGCTCTACTTAATATGCAGAGAGAAGAAGCAATTGGTTAATATTACTTTCTTGACACAATACTGCATCAGAGCAGGTGCAATTGCAGAGGAGTTATGAATACAAAGTAGGACAGCAGTAAGTTAGTAGAGATATGTTACTTAAGGCTGTCTTTTTTAATTCAACTGCATTACTGAGAACAGGAGTGGAAAATACATTTTACTAGTCTGGTTAATATTTATATCTTACGGTACGGTCCATTGGCATGAAGGGATCTCTGTATTCAATGTACCAGATGTTATGGGAGCAGTTCTGGAAGGTAAACAAATTGACTCAGAGATCATATCATCTACATACTCAGACACACAAAGCTTAGAAAGGTAGAAAATTCAATATGTTTCTACCCTAGATGAAACACTGATTATCATCTTTCCTTCTTACATCTCTGAGCCTTCTTGGAGATGGAGTTCAATTACCCCACGACAGGAAAGAAGGCTGAAGTCCTATTTTCTGCTATGTTGCAGCCAGGAGAGCTGATTCAGTGAAGTCAGTGCCATGTTCTTATGTAGATAAGGCCTTCTCTTTCCTATAAAAAGTCTTTACGTTTCACAAGCTGCCATTGAAATCTTAAAATCAGTTGTGACTAACATAATGTTTGCAGCAGAAAGCCTAAAACAGCAACTCTGAGTCCTTGTCTGTTTCTCTGAGGCATTAACTTGCATAACCTCAGCTGATGGATTAACTATTAGCTCTGTTAACTGCTTCGCTGACAGAAAAGGAGACACTTAATTTTGTGAAAAACAGAATATTTCCTGAAAAATTTCTGAAAATTTCCTTCCCGCTCTTCAGACTGGAGTTCTGAATGACCAGGCTTTACTACCTTGAGCTCTCTTCTGTATTGAGAGTACTGCAGGAGCTGTTGATTTTTCTCATTTCATCTTGATGGGTAGTTTAGAAAGTTCCATTTTCTCTTGTTCTGCACCTCAGGATTGACCAATCCTGGGAAATGTTTTGGATTTTATGTCTAGAATAGTGCAAGAGAGAAGTAGGGGACAACAGACATTAGAAATTAGAGCATTCTACCAGTGCCTTCAGGAAAAAAGAGGTTATCCAGAAGACTCTGGTTCTAAAAAAAAGCGATTGTGTGTGTGTGTGTGTGTGTCTTACACTTCAAAAATTTTCATGAACAGCATTCTTCTTTAGGGAAAATATGACTTGATCAAAATCTGATAGCATACGTACTGTGAATTACCTTGCCCATGATCTCCAGGTTTCAGCCATAAGTAAGAGTCCAAGTTTGCTAGTGTGCTTCATTCGTCTTTTCAATCCCAACCATTTTTATAGACTTTACTCTTTATACCTTCCTGTACTTACTTTCCCCCACATTTTTTCAAAGTAAAAAAAAAAATAAAAAACAAAAAACAGTAAATCCATACATTCCAGCTGCAAAAACTCAGCACTTTATCCTTATACTCTGGCACATGATTTCAGAGGCCAAGTGAATCTAGACTGCAAGTTCATACTGTGGTCATGTTACAGGACTGGCATTTTCATTAGAGAATATTTGAAAGAAAAAAGGGAAAGAGGGGTTACTCTTCAATTAGTTTTAAAAGTACGTCAAAAGCCAAAAGAGTAAAAACCTACACTCTGAACCAACAGTCACCTATAAAATAGACTCATTTAAAAAAAATAAAGGATAAAAAAATTAAAACCACAATAAATTCTGATAAGAGGCTAATTGAAGCTATATACTCAATTTTTTATGATTTCTAAGGGTTCTGTTTTTAAAATTTACTTTAAAAACAAGCTTAAGGAAAATGAATGCTCTTGGCTTTTAAAATTGTTGCATTATTGGTTTTAATCTTAATTCATCTTGGTAAAGACTAAAAGACATTGCCAGTGGAATGCTGCGGACAGATATCTGTATGTTATGTAATGAACTTGAAATTCAAACAACTTGCTTAAGTACAAGTGAAGGATATATTGCTTTCACTCAATCCAATGTGAAATTTGGCAATTTTGCTTTGATTTTGAGGTCCTCTGGAGATAAAAATAGTCAAAACAGAACAACAGAAGCTAGAGAGTAAAATAAATCTTCCGATATATATAATGCTGGTGTCATTAACATGTGCTTAACAAAAAAAAAAAAAAAAGACCATAGTTTTTTATTTTCCCGAGACCAGATAACTTGAATTTCTGTTGTATTTCTGTTGTCAATGGGTGACAAGACCACAATGTCTGTACTCAGAACTAGCAGAGACTGTCCACCTGAAAAAAAAGTCAAGGTCTGAGGGAAAAACGAAATCAAGGTCACAGTGAACAGGGAGGCCCAGAAGTCTGATCAGGCCCTTAAAAGGAGATCATCCACCTTTGACTACCAATCTCCAGTTCAAACTAAATCTCTTATCAACCTTTAAAAGCATCAGATGGGAGGATAACAACAAAAGCAGCGACAGCCTCATAACTGCAGGGATACTACCGGATATAAAATAACAACTTTCTTGACTAACCCATCCTAATGCTTTTAGGTAAATCAAATTCTTTGCTAAGTACACATAAATATCCTGAGTTGAACCTAGCAACTAAGAGTAGAATTTTTTTAATTCTATTTTCATCACCTTTGGCTACCCAAAATAAACACAATGCAAACCCCAACAATTCATGTCATTCAATGTACCAGTTCCATGTAAAATTTTAGAAATTTGATTACTGTTACATATCACAAGCCTGGAGGCTGATCTGTGGTCATTAGAAAAGGGTGATAAAAGAATTTCTTGGCACACACTACACATATCTGATTCATTTTGTGTTAGATCAGTCACTCTCAGTGTGTACTCCACAGAGCCTGAGGACTTCTGTTGACTTTTACAGAGGTACTAAAAGACAACTAAGAAGAGGAAAATTGTCGTCACTAGGATTGAATTCTCTCTGTAAGAGCTTACACCTGCTTCAGAAAATGCTTAAAGGTCTGCAGGTGAAAACAGACTTCTAACAAATATATCAGAACAACATTAATATAGGCCTTGGAATCCCACAAATCTTGACAGTGGTGTCTCATCTTCACAGATTTCTGCTGCTGAAAAGCTACACAGCTGGTGTCTCTTTTCAAACCTGCCGGTCAGTTGAAATCAACTTGTTTTCAACAATAACCTTGCAGAGAAGGAGAAGGAAAATTAAAGTATTCTTTACATTTTCAGTTTTCCCAGATTCATAGATCTTTGAAGCAGAAAGTTTCTTTGAGTTTCCAAATCTCTGAGTTTCCAAATGTGTTCATCAACGTGTTGTTGAATCCACAGCATGATTCTTAAGGAACCATACTTGGTGTCCTGCTAAACTCCCGCATGGACCAATGGCTTCTGCCACCCTGGTACAAGGACAATATTTCCATCAGGTCTGTTCAGAATTAGAGACATGGATGGCTTCTGTATTTCCTCACTGCTGCCGACATTATATTTCATTTTACTACCACTTTCCGCTTTGGAAGTGACAAGAATATAATTTTTCCTCAGCAGATGCAGAGATATTATAGTCTATGGGAAAATTTAAGTTTGTAAGTGTTTGTATAATATATGCTATATTATACATATATTTTAATACAATAAATATGATGTGTGCATATCTTTTTCAATTTAAATATAAAAACAAGCAAACAAAACCCACAACAAATAAAAGGAAAAGCACTAACAGGCGAAGGGGAGGGAAACTCTTTCTTTTCTTGATGTTAACTCTAATATTACTGCTTCAACTGCTAAACATTTTGATCTTTTCCCAAGGGCATAGCACCTTCCATTTCTTCAAGCAGCTCCCTTTTTGTCCCACTTCCTAAGTCAGAAGTTTAGTGTAGGTCATCCTTCTAGTTATCACCCTTCTACAAGTTCCCATAACTTTCTGCATCAAGTTCCCAAACCTCATCCCCCGGGCACAAGCTACAGTCTGCTAACATCCAAATTCTCATTCCTACTTTCTGTGTATTTTACCTTCCTTCCACGAAATAAACAGTTTCCCTTTACAATTTTGCCTGGTAATTTTCATTTTTTTTATGCCAATTTCTTTCTTCTTCTTTCTGTACCATCCTCAAGGCATTTTTCATTGAACCTTCCAGCAATGTATCTAGTGACATTTTACCTGGCCTTGTTGCAGGAACTACCACAAGTGTTGGACACACTTCGCCACAGCTGGATAGAAGTGCTGCATGGAAACAGAGATTACACACTCTGTGGCACATGATGGGGTTTCAAATAGACAGGCTTGAAGCTTTAATAACTAGGATTCCAGTCCTGTGCCAGAACTAGGAGGTACAGAGACTCAATACTGGTCCTCAGGTTTTATAACAAAGATGTTATACCCCGTGGTCTCAGCTTATTCCCACTCTTTGCAGCATCATGCAGATAATGGATCCTCTCTGACAGAGCAGTGAAGTGTGTGACTATGTGCCCTATCAACCAGCTCAAGCAAACGAAAATATTCACAACAGACACAGGAGGTTATTTACAAAAATCCCACAACATTTTGATTGTATCCTGGTTATCAGGGATAGACTGTGCAACAGCAGCTGTGCTGCACCATCCTTCCAGGTCAGGCTGTAAAGAACTGGGGACATTCATCAAAGTAGGAACTCTGTGTGATTCTGCATATATTTGTGGCATGGTTGGGGGCAAGCCTGTAAAAAAACTGCTGGGTTTAAAGTATCACCCTCAGTTCTTTTAGGAAACTGCTGCCAAATGGGATGTGTGCTGCTCTATGACTTCCAGGGTTGATTATTTGCTGCAAGGAAATGTGCCACAGTGACTGCACTTTTCATTGTGAACAAATATTCCCATCCAGGCCCCAAGTAATGTTCCATCTAATCCTATATCCACTCTCCTGCAAAAGTCACTCCTTCACTGTCTTGCTCACACAGGTGTTTGACACATTAAGTGATTATGATGGACTCTTCATTATTGACAATTTGTGGGGTTTAGCTGTTCATGGTTGAAGTCTCTGTCTTAGATGTTAGGGCCAGCAGATGGGCTGCAGATGGCAGATCTGCTGCCCAGAATTTAAAAGTGGCTGTAGAAGAAATTGTCATGCTAGCTTGCAGCACGGTGGGAGTTTTGACTGTGACATTGGAAGCATCAGGAAGCAACCTAACAAAAGCTGCTGTGATGAAGAAAGTTAAAGAAGTTGTATTTCAGTTAAAATTTAAAGTGGGAGACTCCCTCAGAATATCTTGTCACTGTTGTTTAAATAAAACAGCATATGATCCATTGTACATCATTTGTACTACATAATCAAAGACTGTATGCTTACAATGACTAGATCTTATACTTCAGATATTGAT
The DNA here is from genome assembly GCF_003984885.1 of Neopelma chrysocephalum. Taxonomy (NCBI): domain Eukaryota; kingdom Metazoa; phylum Chordata; class Aves; order Passeriformes; family Pipridae; genus Neopelma; species Neopelma chrysocephalum. The sequence goes on along the minus strand of NW_020897695.1, from coordinate 4,908,835 downwards.
GCTTGCTCTTCCCATAAATCCAGCAAACAACATGGAGAGACAGCCAGCTGAGAGACCTAAGCAAAGTGCTGGGAGGTGAGTAAAGAAAGATAGGAAGGATGGAAAACATCACCAATTTGCTACAGAAAACCAGAATTTCCCCTTGCATTGGGAGAGTGGAGAACTCTTTCTCACCCACACAAATTCTTGAGGGATCTCAGCTTCAGCATGGAAAGAGGTTATTTTACTATTCTTCCTTTTAGGAAAGACCATTCTCTACTGCATAGCCTTGGCTTTGCCACAATTCACTTTGTGTCATGTCAAGCTTTATCACATCAGGACTCCTTCTGAAGGAGGAGGAGGGAGGTAAGCCCACGAGAGTTCCAAATAAAATTCACATCCCTAGCGAAATCACAACTTCCCATGTGACTGTTGAACCTCCTTCTACACAAAAGCAACCTTGTTTTCCCATCCCTCAGAACATGTTCTATGCTGTATTTTCCATTTCCAATCTCTTTCCAATCAGTAATTCCCATCCACCTTAATATAGATATACGGGTCATGAAAAACTCCTGCAAACAACAAAAATCCTACACATGATGAAAACCACTAGGCCACCCCTACCACATGCATGTGCTTCCGGGTCCAGACCCACAAATAGTTCATACTTGTAGCCATAAGGTACTCAGGGGGTGCACAGATGTTACTCCTCAACGGTGGAATTGCTGGAATGATGTAACATAGCCACATAAAAAGTGTTTCTACCCCACAGAAACCTTCCCCCTTTCAAGGAGGGCAGTTGTGTTCTATCATCTTAATTATGTCACTGAATCTTCCCATCCCTGCTCTCCCTTTCTGTCACACAGTCATCAGAAACAATCTTAGACAAAGCAATATTTACATCACCTATACCTCTTCCTCTACAGGTGTCAAGCCATGTCATCCACTTTAGAAAAAAAGAAGGAAAAAGACACAAAATCTGTTTCATGAGATTCACAAATTCTCCCCCTTCCCCTATATTGAACAAACTCTGGGCAACACTCACAGGAAAAACAGAGCACTATGAAAAAAGCTATCTCGCATCACATTTCCAAGGTCAAAGAAGATTTTTAAATGGCAGCACACACACTAATGAATTAAGATATATAGTCATCAGCCTCACATACCATTTTGCAAATGTTTTGATAGGAGTGCATGACGCCTTTGGTAAAAGCATGGTTGGTTACACTTACCTCTCCTTGGAAAATTCCATTCAGAAACAGCATCTGGTATCTAACCAGGTCTTGTCTGTCATCCAGTTTTTCTGTTGGACCATGCAAGGGGCAGGGAGATTTAACTAGATGCCTGTGGTCACAGAGGCGCCCATAGCTCCATCCGGCTAGAAGCCAGAACCCCTGCTCACCTCCAACTTCCTCAGGACTTTGCAAACCTTGACGTGCCAGACCCTCCATGCTAAAACACTTACTCATCTGGCTCACAAGCTGGATACAACTATTTCTCCTCTCTCTCTTCACTCTCAGTCTGTGGCAGACATGAGTCTTTGCTTCAATCAGGTTATTTTAATAAAGAGAACAATGGTCTTTCCAAGGCCATATATCGAAAGCTTGGGAAAACCCACATCAAAGCCAATTAGGGGCCAGATGTTGCTGATACGGATTGCCAGCAAAACCAACCAGAGGTGAGAGGTCGGAACCGTTTCCTAGAACAATGCTCCTGAATGTTAAATCTGTAGCCTCAGGCTCCCCATGACCTGGCAAAACATAAGTGTGAGGGTGAGATCTCTAGTATCATTACTATACTCTGTCCAAGGCATACTTCTTGTGTGTCCAGCAGTGAGGTCCATACATGTGCAACACATACCCACAAGTATTTTATATAGGCATATTTAAAGTATATTCCAGAACACAACTGTGTGAATGGAAAAAGAAAGCAAAGCTCTCATATCATGAAATGCGGCAATTTTACCCTCTGATATGGCCCCTGTTCATTAAATCGTTAGGCAGTAACCTTTTACGGGAACATGTTGCATAAATGCACATCCAGTCTTCAAGTTTAAGGGGATCATTATGTTTTAGTGGGAGCTAAAGAGATGATAACTAGGAAATTTTGACTCCTACAAAGAAGTAGCAAGGACCTGTTGCTTGGATTCAGAATTCATTTATTTTCAGTCTTCCCTAACTATACCACAGGGTTTTTTTTGCATAAACACATGCATATACAGAAGACCTTCAGTAAACTTAAGATCTCTGTGTACCATTACAGCATAGTAAGCTCAAAAACAAAGTGTCAAAAAGAATGAAACAAAATCTGTTTTTCTTTGACACCTTTCGTACTCCAAGTATCCTAGAGCACTTTAAAATAAATGACTGGGAAGGTGCTGTCCTAGTTAGAACAGCTGACCAGTTCATCACTGTGTGGGTGTAACCCAAACTGTGTATTCTACACCCTCCATGTCATTTTCCAGGAACTGTTAACAATAGACCATTTGCCGCAGCTGCCCAGAGTACACCTGACCCCTCAGGCTATAAGCTGGGTGTTAAGAGGCCTGTGAGATGGGAGGATGTTCCTGTCCTCACAGTCACTTACAATCATCCATTGCAGAACTCCTCACCCTGGGGGAGGTACTGGGCATTCATGCCTGAACCTGAGGGTATATAATCTTGGGGTCTCGGGACTTCTGGTACCACTCGTGGGATCCAGAGGAGGACCAGAACCTCGACTAGACTGCGATCACCACTCTCAACCAGACTGACACCACTCTCAACTGGACTGTGATCACCATCCTCGACCAGACTGCGACCATCACTCGCACCAACAGGTTTTTCCTCTCCTTTTACTTTTGGACTCAGGGGAGCACGTGGGGCTCAGCACAGGGGCCAACGAACACCATTCTGTTCATTCCCCAGGGTGCTGGGTTATACATCTGGGGTTTTGTGGGCTAAAACCAATTGTTCATCTCTGTAATTGTATTTATTGTATTATTTTTATTAAATTGTAATTCTGACTTATAATCTCTTTTGAGTTGGGTTCATTTCTCCTCCTGGTTTATCTTTAAACCAGCACAGATGGTAGTGCAGTCATGTAGCAGTTGTTAGTTCGAACTCAGGCCTAGATGTCAAAATTTATTTTGGTAAAAGGACGAAAGTACCAGCCAAACCCAGAAGTTTCCTCCTCATTCTTTCCACAGTGTCCATTAGCTCTTTAAATCACACCTGTTATAAACAAAGGAGCTCAGACTGGCATTGTTGCCAGTTAATTCCCACATTTTTACTCACTGAGTTTTTAAAACTCAACAAGTTTTTAAACCATGAGCTCAGAAATGCTCATAGACACTGCTATACACATAAATGTTTAAAAATCAAATCAGTGCAAACATTTTCACACCTTAATTTTCACTGTAAGACCAGATAATTCGTTCTCCTTGTCAACAGTACAATTCTCACACAGGGAACAAGATTACACGAATCTGTCTGTCCCCATGAAACTTCCCCATGTGCAGCTAGTGGAAATCTCATTTCAAAACAAAAATCACCAAACTTTGGGTCAGTCTCTTGGATTTCTCCTGCCTGTTCAATTAGCCTATACCAAAAAATACTTGCTTCGGCACTTTTGCCTGCAGGAACTATTTGCAATTTCCAGTAATTTCCACAGGAGTTGCTCCTGTGTACATACAACCACTTCTGGATTCTGGTTGTTTTGCTGAATAGTTTCCTCTAACTGCACAAAATCTAGTGCTTTTATTTGTAGGTCAGAGTTCCCAGTCTGTTTAAATATCCATTTCCAAAGAACTGAGAGCAGGAACAGCAAACACTGAACCTAGATATATTTCAGACAGTAGCAAGTTTTCCCAGGAATAATTTCCAGAAGCTGAAGGGTAAGACAAAAGTATAGTAGAGTTTCCTCTTCCCCTGTCTCCAGAACATAGAACTCCATCTACGTCAAGGTTCATATGGTTTGTCTATTTTTCCCATTCTTTCAGAATTAATGTCCTTTATTAGGCTAACTAACACTGATAAAAAAGAAAGATGGATTTTAAAATGTCTCCTGGGACCAAAACACCAGGACAACTGTCAAACCATACAGTGGACTTCTATTAAAGTCCTGACATCAGATCAGCAGCAGGCAGATGATGATAAGCAAAAATGGTGGAGGACACATCACAGAAACAGGAATAAGGGAAATGAGAATCTTTTTCAACCAGTGTAACTTCACTAACTTTGAACCAAAAGTTCCAAGGTAGCATCAGGGTTAAAGGGAGGGAGTAAGTATGGAGACAGTCAGATGACATGAGCAATATCTGAGGACCAGAGAAGTAAGCTGAGTTTATCTTTCCTCTTATCACAGTGATAAAGACCACTGGGCTGTCTAGGGAGTTGTAGAAGATAGGAAAGATTTTTCAGCAGGCCACGAACACCAGCAGAGGGTAAGCACAGCACTTGACCTCACCACATGCTAGGAAGATGTTACTCATTTGTTTACAAGTCCTGTTTTGCTGCAATTCAGAGCAGAAATAGGAGCAATCAAGAAATCAATTAAATGAGGGGCTCTAGTATGCACTCAGAAAAAATATGTGCTTAGGAGTTGGAAGAATGGGGCATATAGTGTCTGCCCCCTCTTCACCACCTACCTCCTGTCTTTCCCTTCTGCTGTGGGGCTGCTGTAGCCAGCACTATGCTGACTCTTGCGCGACCTTCTGCAAAGCAGCGCATTGAAGAATTCAGAATGATCAATGGGGAAAAAAAAACAAACTCTTACTTCCAGTCTTTATTTTTATCCATGCTTGTGCCCTTCACCCAGACACTGTGTGAATAAAAACAGCTGAAGAGTCACGTTAAATGGCAGGTTGCTATCTATCTGAAATGTGGCAGAACTGTTCATCACCTTGCCAAAAGGATAAGAAAAAAATCTTTGAATAATTCATTGAATGGTTTGACCAAGTGACCAGTATCCCTGCTCTCTCGTCCCCTGCCTGCGAGTAAGGAGAGTTCTCTGTGAGATTTCTTCTCACACTGTCAGCAGCATGCCCTGCTTGCAAGCTGAATTAACTTGACTGTAGTAATATTGTTCTGCTGAGACAAGAACAATGATCAGCACAACAGCACTGTTAAAAATGTTATAGGCTTCATAAAAACAATCACATCAGCTATAAAACGGTAGGTGATCATGACTGCTGCACCACTCTCATCATAACTTAGCTTGACTTGTCTGGATGGAAAAACAAATTATAGACAATTCCCTTTCCTTTCCCCCATTACTGTGCAAAGTGATACAATGTCCCCATTCTCTGCCAGACCTCTGTTGCTACAAAGATAGAACAATTATTTTTAAAAGATAGAAGATGAGATTTCGGGTTGAAAACTGTCTGTATAGTGTTACAAGGTCTGTTGAAAAGCAGATCTAAGCAAATTGTTAAGGTTCATGAGAACCAACAATGGCGCTCTGTATAGCTCAGCTGTAAGCGGGGAACCGATCAAGCAGCTCCATTTAAAACTCATCATCTGCATTTCTTGTCCAAGTAAGGCTCCCCAAAAGAATGTTGTCTAAAACGTTTATAGTGATACATAAACATCACTTTAATTCTCTCATGACATGCACCTGTTTGCACTACATAAGGTAAACACAATACTGTGAAGATCCATCATCCAAGGAAGACTCTGCTTGACTTGGGTCAGAAATTTGAGTGATAGTGTCACTCAGACAACAGAGACAGCTTTCAGTTCACCACGATGCAGGATTCTCCAGCAAGATCTGCTCCAGGAAAGAGGATTTGTCTGCCACTGTGAGGGCTGAGAAAATAACTAATTTTGCAGTTGGAGGACTATCCAATTGCGAAAGAGAACCAACCAAGCAATACATTTTAGTCTTTATAAAATCAGATTTCTTTTGTTCATGTTTTTGTTTTCCTTGCTAAAATTAAAAGCCCAGAAAAAAATCAGTATATTAAATGGAACAGTTCAAGAGGTACAAAAGAAAGTTCTGATTTGGATTAGCTATATAAAAGGCAAAGGAAGTACATGCAATGCTTACGAATGAAGAGCAAGAAAAACCTCTTTTTTCCCCACCCACAGTGAAGGAGGATTTGGTTGTTTTTTCTCCTGCCTGAAGAAAGTGAAGTAAAAGTGTCTGCTGATGCCAATGTGGATTAGCCACCAGGCTAAAGCTCAGGGTGGAAAGAGAAAGCAAGGAAGGGAAATGAGGCTTGATCTTCCCTTCTTACAAAGTTCTACTTCATGTATGTAATTTAATACCAACTGGGTTTACAGTGACTATTCAGTGTCCCCAGTCTCACTCATCCTGAGCTTGCTCTCCCTCCTAATTTAAGCATCTTTATAATGAATGGGCTTTTTCTGTCGAACTACTAAGAATATTCATGCAGTTTTTCCATTTCCTACACTTGGTCTCATGACTTCTGAGTTACTTCAAACCCTAAATACTGATCTAACAACAACATGTTAGATACCAATTTCAGAAGAAACAGAGATGTGACATATGAGGAAAGATAAAAATAACCAGAAATTGAAAATTTATATGTAAATAATATCTGTGGCAGAAAGAGAAACACAATATAAATACAGGATAAGATTCAGAATAGTTGTGTTTTACAGAAAGATTAGGGTCTTTTTTCTCCTTAAATTCTCAACATATAAAGTAAAGTGCTATTACTACGGTAAGAGATAATCATAAAAGCCTCAGATGGAGGAAAACAACAATTAGCAAGTTTTAGAGCTTTCTATATTCCACAGGCAATAATTTAGGTATACAAAGATTCGCATGTCCTAAATATAGGGTCTTTGAAATCAAAATCTTATCTTGTTGTAGTGAGTCATGACTTTTGAATGACAGCAAGCGGCATTGTCTGGCTTTGATGGTTCACAAGGCAGTAAATCTCAGACCTGTCACTGATCCAGATGCAAGTAGTTTCAGTTCTGGGCTCTTGGGAGGGAAACTGGACATGCAGACATCACTATGAATGATGCTATAGAACAAACCACGTAAAATGAAATTCCACACTTAGACAAGCACAAGAAACATTTTTTGTGGTCTGGTGTTTTAACCATCATGTCTATTTGAGAGAAATGCATTTCTGATTGAAATGAATTAGTAAAGAGGTTTATAAGTTTAATCAGATGGCATAGGTATCACAAAGACATATATGACTGGCTACTGTGTCATATGTAGTTACAACAGTGATTTTTCAAAAAATTCTTACCTGTGTGCTTAGAAACACTAAAATCTAAAACATTTTGTAAAGTAATTACAAGAGTTTAGAAAACAGGGCTCAGCACTGTTAATCATTCATTACTGCATACAGCCTTACAGTTTACATCCTCAGTGTAAAATGTTACACGTGATTTGAAACCTCACCCTACTTGCAAAACTGGGGTGGTTAAGCCTTCTCAAGAGGAAATGTTCTAACACAATTTGCTGTATTCTTTTACAGAATGAGTCCTTTGTAATAGTGATTTCACAGTTTGCTGCCCCTGCATTGATTCTCCCTAAACTCATCTTGATTGTCTGAATGTAAAAATCTGCTACACCACGCCACAGCATTTCTGTCAGTGATAGACAATACACAGACAGGCTTTGCAAATGACACAATAGGAGAGGCAAACTGGCAGGTAGGAGAGCAGAAGTGAAGCAAAGAAACATGTTCAAAGGTACAAGGTCTGCTCTCATCCAGCTCAGCATACCCCAGACCTCTGGAGCACAAACTACTGCTACGTGACTGAGAACTTCAAAAGCAAAAGTAACTAAAAAGCACAGCTTACCTTGGAATGTGCCCTCACTACAAAGAAGGCAAACGCTATCCTGGACTGCGTTAGGCAAAGCAATGCCAGCAGGTGGAGGGCAGTGATCCTTTCTCTCTGCTCAGCACTGGTGAGGCCACGCCTGGAACACTGTGGGCTTCCCAGCACAAGAGACATTGACATAGCGGATAGAATCCAGCAAAGGGTCACCTAGGTGATAAAGGGACTGTGGCACCTCTCCTGAGGAAAGGCTGAGAGAGCTGGGACTGTTCAGCCGGAGAAGAGAAGGCTTGGGAGGATCTCATCAAAGTGTATAAATACCTGAAGGGAGAGTGCAAAGAGGACACCTTTTACATCTAAAGGGTGTAAAGAAGATGGACCCAGGCTCTTTTCAGTAGTAACCAGTCACATGACAAAAAGCAACTGGCACAAAGTGAAACACAAATTGTATTTCAGCACAAACTGAAACGCTGAAACATAATCTGAACATCAGGAAGCACTTTCTCACTGTGAGGATGACCAAAAACCAGCACAAGTATCCCAGGGAAGTTGTCAAGTCTCTATCTTTGGAGATGTTCAATAGCAGTCTGGATATGATCCTGGCTAGCTGACTGTAAGTGGCCCTGAAGAGCAGGGCTGTTGGACCAGATGACCTCCAGAGGCCCTTCCTACGCTAACCATTCTGTGATTCAATTATTTTGTATATTGGAAGAATGTTTCTCAAAAACAAGTGCCCCTTTTCTTTCATAGATTTTGAGAACTTCCATTTTTATTCTGCATTAGACTAAAATTGTCACAAATAATTGTGTGGGGTTTGTTGTGGGGTTTTTCCCCCCTCAAAATCTAGAAGCACATGTTTCCAGCCAGTGTTCCTAATAATGCCTTAATGGAAAGAGCAGAGATTTGAACCTTTGCCTCTCATCACCTTTTCTATTAAACTACATACACCTTTGTGAAGCATTGTGGTTGAACAAGAAAAGGTTCAGGCCTTGCAGCATCCTTTCTGTAATATGAATCCCTGCATAGGGCATCATACTGACTGTGGAAGCTTTTCTTTCTAAGCCCAGTTTAGCAGTAAAACAGTAGCAGATGATGTGAGTTAGTGTCAAATACAAGTCACAGCGAAATTCGTCTGATTTTATTTTAAACTTTTGTCACTGAAAAGGCCAAGGAGTGAGGTGCGAACCTACCCATGAATCTCCACCATGCCACAGAACAGTGTGGCACACACATCCCCAACACTCTGCTGCAAACGTCGGTCGCGAAATGGGCTGGTAAACGCCAGCCCACATCTGGCACTGCTAGAGCTCGCTCAAGACCTCTGCAAACTGCAGACAAGGACTCAGAGCTGGGTGACAGATCTCCCATATCCTGCTGTTACAGAGAAAGACAACTGAAGTCCCTGAGGTTAAGAAAGTAAGCAGTTTTTAGTTGACCTAAAATCTGTGCAGTTTTAATCTAAAAATTCAGCTCCAATTAAGAATTTCCTTCTCCTCTTTTCCCCCCATTTGGCTGTTTATTGCTGATCCTCCTTCCAGCTGAGAACAGTAACTGGCACATCACCACCCACAGAGACTCTCTAATGATCCAGGGGAAAGTTAATCATACTGTACCATCACATAAATCACAGCAGTTGGTCTGCAACTCACTCAGCCCTAGTGAGGGTCAGATCTTGAGCTCCCAAATGAATCTTTTGGGGCTTTTTTTAATCTTTTTGGCAATAGGACTATTTTCATTCTTTCATTTCACCTATTGAGTCATTCTGAGGCATCATAATGGTCCATAAAACTACCATCTGGTATATAAAATGTCAGGTTTCCGAACAAGAACTGCTGCCTTTTCTAGCTTCCCCTGCTATGATTTGCTTTGCTTAGCCCAGGGCATTTCAGAGGGAGATCACATATGTAGACAGACAGCACCTTAGAGGGTTAAAGCCTCTGCAGTTTTCTCCCTGCCAATATTTAATTTATTTCTGGGAAAAATTCCTATTCAACACACACACAAGGACATGCAAACAGACACACAAAATTCCTATTCATATCCACTGTGTTTGTATATCTATGTTGTTGTGTTGTGATATACTATAAATATAAAAGGAAAACAGACACTCTAACAGCACCACCTAAGCAGAAAGACTATTTTTGCCTTGTCCCAGAAGGTTATTGTTGACATTTAGCTGTGCTGAACCAGAAGAGTATAAAGGCACTTATAGACCAATAGATCCTGAACCTCAAAAGCATTCATTCTTTTGAGCACCCACAACATCCCTTAACCTTACTGAGAACAGAGGATTCAGTTCACAATAAGGAAATGAACACATTACCTCAGAAAAAAGAAAACATACAATATGAAATAGCAGAAAAGAAAAACTCTCCCATAGAAATGGTGTTTACCTGGCAATAAAACAAAACCCACTTCACAGAGCTTGCTGAGGCTTGACTCCTCCCTTTCCTCCTAGTTTTAATTTTAGCCAAATGGCTGAAAACCTTAGGGGATAAATTTAAAGAATTCTTACTTCAGGTCTCTACTTATAGCACATAGCCCATCTGAAAACTAAAATCCTTCGTAAAATTAGTTATCAGATATGCAATCAATATTTAAAATATTCCTGAAATCTTTGTTTGTCAAAACATCACAAACATGAGTTTAATAACCATGATAAAATATTTAAAAGATGTACTAAAACAAACATTTGACTAATTTTAGTCTCTGAACAGAGGAGATATCAACTTGTTTGAGGTATTATAACATTGGCTTCTGCAAGATCAATCTTCCAGATTTCAGTACATTTTAGGTCTAATATTTAAAGATTTGCAAGGCTAAGTCACAGTGAGTCTTTCAGTAAAAGCTATTTTTGATTTTTATGTAAAATGAAATCCCAGTATGACTGTCTACTAGGACAGCCATCTGAAGGAAAGAAATAATACAGAAAATAAGTTTTTGCACTGAATATACCCACTGAGGCATCATTCAGCTTTGCCTGTGATCTTGATTTATACATAGCTTTCCTGGTTAGATGGTGAGGCATAAAATAGTAGAGTGATGTCTCTCAAGATTACCAAGCAGAACCCGAAATTCCTGTCTTTCCTGAGCTCCATCACGGACTGTATGACTTTGGTCTGAGAGGCATCAGAATCCAGTCTTAAATTTGTGTGAGAACATAAATTCTCAGCCCAAAAGTCTGAGATCAATAGATGCAAACCACTAAAATTTCCCCTCATAAAAAAAAATACTGTAATACATGGGCAGACTGATATCAAGACTTCAAAACAAACAAAAAACAGTTACCAATTACCAACTTTAAATGAACAAGGTCTAGTTAATATGTCTCTCATTTTTTCTCCTCAAATAAAGAAGAAAATTCTAATTTGGTGCAGACTTTTGTGAACCACTGCTGAATTTTAAGACATGAAATGGGTCCATACAGCCCTTAAGAAGAAGTCAATGGCAGTAGGGCACTATTGTGACTGAGATGGTGAAATGACATAGAGGCAAAGCGCACAGAATTAGGTGGCATATCTGGTGACAACAGTGGATATGCTTGGGAAAAAAAATACAGATGCATTTTTGGGCTCAGAGTCCCACAAGGGTAAGTATAGTGTGTAAGAAATAAGCAAGAGCATGTGAAGCTGGCAGAAAAGTAGATTCTTTTGTAAGAACATGAAAAGCTAACAGAGCATCATGCTGCAGACCAGCACAGAGTCTGATCCTGGTAGAAGAGCTTCTGAACACACTTGTTTCATATCAAGGGGTCTGGCGAGAGCACCATGTCAGGTACAGCTCACAAATGGGGTCTTCTCGACAGAGAAGCACAGACAGGAGCTGCTGGAATTACCCTGCTGAGATGCCATGGCATTTTAGTGCTTGTTCTCAATTGTCCTTGCTTAGCCATGGGAACCACTGGTTTGGCTCTGCTGAGGTAACTCCTTCCAAAACTGGCAAAGAGTAAAAGCACCCTTGTATCTTTTTGGTGCTTGATAGAGAATAGGCCACTTGTTGAGTGCAGGTGGGGCAGCTAGGTTTGCCAAAACACACCAAGCAAGGATTGTTTGTGTGGATTTACAGCATTCAGGGAGAAGTAAAGAAGCCCAGGTTTCTACTTCCTCATAGATTTAAAGATGAACCAAAGCTAAGATTTCTTTATTTCTGTATCATGCTTTTATGCAGTTTGGAACACATAGGGTGCAAGAAAGTAAACTACAAAGCACAATTCTAGCCTAAATTAAAAAAACAAACAAAAAAACCCAAGTAGCTTTATTGCAGATTATCACCTAACACACATTCTGTATGCTAAAGCCAGAGATTCAACATTCACAGCAAAATCCTATTTTCATAATCCTGCATTTAATTTACTTCAAGTCAAAGTAACCAGTTAGATCAGTCTCCTCTTTGGCTTACCAGAATATTTCAGCTTGAGTGGTGCTTCCTAAAGCAATTTTGTAAAGATGCAACAAGGCTGAAATGTCTCTGCTAGTCTTTCTAGTCTACCCAAAAACATAGACTTAAAATACAGTCTCTCTCTGTGAGCCAACAGAGGATATGGTTTTATTTTGTTTGGTTTTGTTGGTTTGGGGTTTTTTTCTCCAAATACTGATGCAGTCTGAATGACTTGCAACTTCAATACCTCTGGCATACAGATACAGATGTTCTCACTAGTTTCTTCTGGAGACAATGTCTGGGAAACTCAAAGTGGTTTCCTATCCCTAATCACCCCTGCTCAGTCAAGACTGAGGGAGGTAAGTCACCTTATAACAGCCAGGTGACTTGGGAGCTGAAGAATATTTCAACTTCACTATTATTCAGCCTGCTAGCTGTTTTCTACTGCTATCCATTGGGAACTGGTCCCCTTACACCACATTCTTAAAAATTAAATGAAATATATGAGATATATTAAATGAGATAAATAATACTAACACACAATTTCTGTGATTTTACCCAACTTCTAGCAATTGGTTCCTTGTTAACACTGATGACTTTTGGTAGTGAGATGCTCTGCTACAACGTACCCATAAAAGGACATATCCCTTCCTTACTTTCGCCCATTGCATGAGATAAAGGTATGTTACAACATTCTGCTATGTTATGAAGCTGTGGACTGCCCAACATTAGCAGTCCTTAAGAAAAGACTAAAGAAACATTTGTTAGGAATGATATGGAGATAGGAAAACTAAGCCTCACAGAAACCTTTTGGATTTGATTTTGCTGGCCCTGGCCTATGAAGTCAGTCTGGAAAGTCTTCTTTCTTTAACAGTTGTAATAATAATTAAGACAAAATCTAATTCACAAGCTGGAGTCGAAAGGAATTGGCTAATAACGTATGATTAAACAATAGTAAGCAAGGTCACTTCTTGACTAAATATTCAGTAATCAGTGATTAGATTTTGTTGGTCGATCTCTCTAAAGGACCTGATTGGAGATGACCTCTTTCTTTCAGATTAAATGTCTGCTCAGGCTGAGTTATTATTGATCGAGAAGCTGACCTTACTGCCAACACTGGCATTCCCACATTACTAATCTCTTTGCATATGGTGTGCACGCAGTTGCTGGAAAACTTCAAAGAGATTCAATCAAGTTGACGATTGCTTGGTTAATTAAGAAGGTGCCATACTTTGGTATTCCAGACTGGTTGCTCTCTGCATTCTTAGATAAATCACTCCTAGCATTCAATTAAAAAAAGCAAGCAGAGAAAAAAAGACCCCATAAAGCTTGCATTTTACAGTATAAATCTTGCCCTGTTTCCCCTGAAAAGGGGAATGAAGAGTTTTTCACCACTCATAAATGGAAGAAGGGTGTAACAAAAAAGAGGGTATTTTGCCTCTTTGTGTCCTTCTGGGTGGGCTTAAGACGTAGAGTGGGAGAAGGTGTTTTGCAAAGTGTCAAATACAAGAATGACACAGAGGAGGCATTAAGCTATCTCAGAGCTCCAAATGCTTGTCTCTAGAGAGTTCATATGATAAACTAATAATGGGCAAAAATTTGTCTTTAGGACATAAGGTCATATATTCATCTTACATCTACTAATTTTCCAGCAGTTATACTCGTCTTAGGCTGCATGTTGCCATAAAACCAGTTATATTAGTCTTCACTCCCAACCTAGAATATGTTACTGTAACTCTTCTTTTGAAAGTTAAAAGAGCAATTCTTTCTTGGAGAAGACATCCAGCCATGCACTAGGCACATAGTCCTGAGATTGTATTATCTTCAGAAGAATGTGGCTTTGTCTTCATGTCAAATGTCACGTTCCCAGGAACAAATTCTTGTCTTAGACTGTCTTTGAGTGGTAGAAAATTCTCTTTTCCAAAGCCAACGAGGTTGTTAGTGAGGATTTATGGTACACTTGGAAAAAAACAAAACAAAACAAAAGGAAAAACATTGGGCCGTACAAAATCTCAACCAATTCTACAGATGCAGGCAGCTGCAGGAAGAAACAACTCAAATCAGCAGAGAAGCCTGTTTTGGATGAGAAATTTCACAAATCATGTACAGCTCTGCCACTGAGTTTGCTCTCGTTTATTGGGATACTTAAGGAATAATGCCAACTGTAACAACTCAGCTGTGACAATATAAAATATATAAAATTTGCATAATAGCGTTTAGTTCCTTTATTTGTTTGGGATTTTTATACTGACTTCATTCATGATATGTGAGCATTTCTCTTGGCAATCTGCTGTTTGGACTTTTCTAGATTCAAGCTTAAAGCATTTCCAGTAAGTCTTTCGTGCAAAACATGGTTCCAGGCAGACAAAAATACTTCAAGTCAAAGTAACCAGTTAGATCAGCCTCCTCTTTGGCTTACCAGAATATTTCAACTTGAGTGGTGCTTCCTAAAGCAATTTTGTGAAGATGCAACATGGCTGAAATGTCTCTGCTAGTCTTTCTAGTCTACCCGAAAACATAGAGTGAACATAGTATAGCTCAGGAGCAGCCATTTCTGCTTTTCTTCACAGAGTTGTCCTTTTCCTTTGGTATCACTTTCTTCAAATCAAGTACCAAACTTCCCATCTGTGACAGTCATCTAATAGTATTCAAGACCAGACTTGGATAAATGCAGAGCTACAAGGAATATTTAGAGGTCAGCACTTAAAAAAAACCAAAAAACTCCTCTTGTCTAAATCTTACCTGTGGTGTTTGCATATAGTTGTTTATTTTTTTTCAGTAACCTTAAATAGCAAAGGAAAAAAAACATTTAGGAAAGTTGCAATCTTGTGAAGCCAAGTACTTCAGTTCACTTTCAGTTTTGCGCTCAGGCTCTGAATTAGCTGGCTGACTGCTCTTTTCCATGTGTTTCAAGTCTCTAAAAAACTTACAAAGAGAGGAGCTTGGGCAGTCATAAAAACATGTGCTTCACTTTGAGACCAAAGAAACAATAGCAACATGTTCACAGCCAATATTGAGGAACCGAAATGACTGTTACTCATGGTAAGTTTAAGATAAAAATCAGATGGATATTTACTTAAAACTTTCAGGGTGAGTAACATGGGAATCAAAATGAAGATAGAAAAGACAGATTAGACCCTTTTAAAAAAACAGTATTTCTCAGGTTAATGGAGCTACTGGCTTTGTTGATGGCTAATTGTAACAGCAGCATTTAGGGAGTGTGGCAGAGCTCACCAGGTTATGGCAACCTCTGCTCCAACAGTACACAGGCTGGGTTATAGTACACACTTGCAGAAGGTCAGAACCAGCAATAGTCTTTATTTGGACCAGCTTCTCCAAGATTGACATCTCACCATGAAGACACTCCCAGATTTCTCCTTTCAGGTACAGATTTATTAAGAGACCCATAGGGAATGTGACCCACCTGTTAGTTTCGCCTACTGCAGTGCATGCTCCCACTGGGAATGCGTGAAGGCACTTGCAGAGCAGCTCCTCTGCGCTCCTGCGCAGAGGTCTTGCCTGTACCCACCCCAACTCTTGTCCTGAGCCAGCATTGCTTGCCCAGGTCTCTGCTGGACGTAATAAAGATGAGCATGCTATGGCATAACACATTTTTTCTCTGGGCAATTCCAGACATATTGATGAAGTCATTAACTGTTGCTTCCTCGGATTTAGTTGCAATAATTCCTAAACCAAAACATGTGCCTCATTACCAATGAAGATGGAAACTGTGAAAGAAGTTGCTGTTTTCCTGGCCAAAGTAGCATGGTTTGCAAGTGAATACATTACATGCTGTGTGATCCTTGGAAGGAAATGAAAAAAAGGATCATGAAAAATAATACAAATACTTTAGTATAGTCCATGGACGGTATTCATCTGAATTCTATCACCATACAATGAGCTGTGTTTACATCTGTAAAAATATTTACTCTTGTTAAACAAAGAAAGGCAGAGTCTACAAGCGCTATAAACAAAATTGTTCATTAAATACACTGTTCTGAAAACCAAGACCCTAGTTCTTTAGCACTCTTTATCTAGCACTCATCTAGTTACCTCAATGACACACTTATACACTAGCCCTAATTGCAAATGACAGTAGTAATAAATATTGTTCAGCACTAGACTCTTCCTGTGCCTTAAAACAAAAATTTTCTTTAACCAAAATTTAGGATCCTTCTACAGTTTGATGTTGCATTTGCTGTCATAAAATAAGATAGTTTTAAATTAATTTAAATTGAAACAAATTTCCAAATTAGTATCAATTTCAAATTCCTAATTACATTTCCAAATTCATAATGTTACAAATAGTACTTAAATTTTGTCTGAATTGCGGACAATCACTCTACAGAAGCACTAGAAGGAATAAAACCTGGCTCCTTTGAGTTTAGAAGTTTGTTGTGTATTAAAAGATCCACTGTAGGTCAATTCTTAAAATTAGAGAAATTTAGGTTTGGGGGGCAGTTTCATAAGTCCTTTTAAAATTATTAGAAAGAGGAGAATAAAATTTTTGGGAGCAACAAGAAGTGTTCCATGTAATTCCAAAGTTTATATTGCTTTGTTTAAAAAATTAAGCAAATTCCAAACTGAGGCATTGTTTAAAAAGAGAAAATTCATAGAAAAAAATGTTAAAATTAAATATTCACATCGTCACTTTTTCTGGAAGACAAACCAGTAACCCCTTCACTGACATCATTGATAAATGCAGATTTGTTCTTCAGTGGGAAAAAAATGTTTTGGCTCAAAAATAGTACCTTCTTCTGCACTTCTACATCTCCTATATCTGTCCTCTCTCCTGACCACACAATCAAAGTGTAAAAATCACTGTGCATGAAGTGCCTTTATCAGGTCTGTTCCAACACAGAGGGACCAAGGGGAAGATGATACAGAGAATTCCCATTGCATAGCTTCTTTCAGATCAAGTGTTTGCACTGAGGACTGGCTGCTGCCTCCTCCTCCTGAATCCACCAGACACAGTGACACAGTTCAGGAACCCTACAACTCACAAGGATCCCAGATCCCATGAGACCCAACACCTTGGTTATATGTCTCTTACCACTTTCCCTTCCACTTAGCATCACAGGAAGCTGAGAAGGACAGGGAATGGTTTTTACTCACAGCCTAAACACAGAGAGCAGGTATTCAGAGCTAGGTGGACCTTAGAGTAAGGTTGCCTCAAGTCTATACCCCCTCCCACAAGACACTTTGTGGAGGCAAAAGTACAAGCCAAACAGCAGGAAAGTCTTATTAAAAGACTAAGTTCAAATAGGAAGTAAAATCAGAGCTTTCTGCCTCCTCCCCCCCAAAAAAAAATTAAAAAAATCAGGAGGTAAAACTATTGGGCAACTTTCTGTTGGGCAACTTTCTGTTGAATATTAGTTTATTACCTAAGACACAGCTCTGGTTGGTAATTGCTGCCAGATACACATTCTTTAAACAATAATAAGCTGCTTAAAAATAATAAAGTTGGCCTGGAGAGAAGTATTGATTTGAGTATTTGATTCCTGTGGGAGCAATCTGGGTTTAATCTGCCAGTGCTCTGGTATAGATATTTTTAACGTCTTTACTTTTAGATATGATAACACAGAACATATTGCTTTCAAAGTTATACTTCTGTGGGAAATACAAGATGTCTAACAAGAAAACAACTACACAATATTCCCTTGAATAATTTCCAACCCTGTGAAGCAGAACTCTTCCTCCAAATTCAATTTCATGAACTGCAGAGGTCTACCCAAAGTAAGGGGTTAAATGTGAGAAGCCTGAAGAGACAGATGCTGATCTGAATAAGTCACTGAATAAATATGAGGCAAGCTGTAGCTTTCTGCTGACCTCCTAAGTGGTAGGGATTGGGAAAGAAAACAACAGGAAGAAATTCAAACAAAATTAACTCCTATAAAATAGTAAAATTATTCAGAAGGCGTCGAGGAATGCTAATGCTTCCAAATGCACTCACCTTTCAATGGTGCCCTTGAACAAGTAAGGAAAGGTCATGCACCACACAGACAAGCATCTGGAGTCTGCCTCTCCGAACAGCCACTGTCTGCTTATCCCATACTAGCTGGAATCAATTCTCATGATCTTCTTGTTTGCAACAAAGTGCTAATACCAAAAGCACCAAGTGACCTAAAAGGCACAGCAGTACCACCTCTGGTAGGCCCTTGGGAATGAGACAGAGTCCTGGAGAGAGACCCTCCAAACCTACAGGCAACCCTAGAACAAAGGGGAGGGAAGAAACCTAAATGGTAAATTAGGAAACCTCTGAAAATCAGAGCACTGGGAAACTCATCTTCCTTTCTGTGTTAACCAAGATGAAAAGTACCACAGAGGCTCAGCCCTCCTGAGCTCTGGGGAATTGGCCTGATTTCGGTGAGTTGTTCTAATCCCAGCTTTGAGATCCTTCTTGAGTCACTCGTTGCAGCTCATGTTTCTAAGCCTGGACACCATCAGGGGCTATGTAAAGGATGTTTTCAGTCTCACGTGGATTGAACAGTGGCACTTAAGACAACAGGACCAGGGGAAGATATTAGCCTGTGGAGCAACAGTACAACACTTTAACAGCTTTTGTGGCAAAGGCAGCTGGTCCAGTGAAAGTATCCCACAGACGGGATCTGAATCACAGGGACAGTTGAGGCACACACACTGTGTGGTCAGGCATACATGTGTCTATAGGGACAGACAATACGAGGGGTAGTGAAAAGGAAACTAATTTACAGTCACCTTCTCTGAATGTTGTACAAAGAGCTCCACAACATCTACCTGTGAAGGAATGGGAGAAATTTGTTTTCACTGCCATTTTAAGAGTTTCACAAAATACCTATAAGTGCTCTAGTTAACTCATAGCCATTCCAATATTAATTCCACATGGGAGATGAAGAATACCAGGCTTAATTTCACCTCCCCTTTTATGTTTCTTTTGTAAAATAGGCTCTTACTCAGACACGCATTCACTACAGGAAGAGAGGCAGGGAAACCACAGCTGAGTGGAAGACTTATTTTCTTGGAGGGCTAGAAATTCACCATGGCCCATCATTAAAGGTTTTCTAGTCACACTAACCTTCAGTTTCTAATATCATCCAAGACCCTATCAGCATCTTAAAGGGTGCTCTGTCTCCTCTCTCCTTTCATTTTAGCTCCGCTTTTTAGTTCTGCAAGAAAGTGATGCCTCTATTGGCTTATGATAGAAGAAAAGTTTTTAGCTCTTTTCTTTATGAATTCCATTCTCAATTCCATTTTGAATAAGCTGAACTAAGACAGTGAAGTGGTCAGATGTTGCTTAAGAAGCTGTATTTTATGAGCAAGGAGTACAGGTACGAAAGACCTGTGTAAGAGTACATATGGGTCTATAAAACTACCAGAAAATATTTCAAGAAATAGGTACGTTACTAGCAGAAACTGAAGCAAATACAGAGAACAAGAAGAGCCTGGGATAACATCAAGGTCATAGAATCACAAAATAACAGAATAGTGGGGGTTGGAAGGGACCTTTAAAGATCATCTAATCCAACTCCCACTGCAAGGCACAGGCACATCTTCAACTAGATCAGGTTGCGCAGAACTCTGTCCAAACTGAGCTTGAACGTTTCCAGGGATGGGGCATTCACCACTTCTCTAAGAAACCTATTCCAGCGTTTTACCAGTCTCATTGTAAAAAACCTTCTTCCTTATATCGAATCTAAAGCAACCCACTTTCAAAGTTTTAGAAACACTCCCCCTTGTCCTATTGCAACTAAAAAGTTTGCCCTCATCTTTCTTATAAGCCCCTTTTTGTACCCGAAATAAGGTCTCCCGGGAGCCTTCTCTTCTCAAAGCTGAACAACCCTAACTCTCCAAGCCTTTCCTCACAGGAGAGGTGCTCCAGCCCTCTGATCACTTTTGTGACCCTCCTCTGGACTTGTTCCAACAGGTCCATGCCTTTCCTGTGGTCAGGACCTCAGAGCTGGATGCAGCACTCCAGATGGGGTCTCACCACAGCAGAGCAGAGGGACAGAATCACCTCCCTCGAACTGCTGGGCACGATGCTTTGGACGCAGCCCGGGATACTGTTGGCTCTCCGGGCTGTGAGCGCACATTGCCGGCTCATGGGCAGCTTTTCACCCCCAAGTACTTCCTCAGCAGGGCTGCTCTCGATTCCTTCACCCCCAGCCTGTATTGATACCGCGACCCCCCGAGTTGCAGCACTTTAGAGGCTGCACGTCCTGAATGCGGCTGGCAGTGAAAAGCAACCAGTGTCCTCCCCAGTCACCGAACGCTGTGCCAGCGGCCCCAGCCCCGCCGTGAGGGCGCTGCGAGCTGACCGGGCCCCGCTGGGGCTGCGCCACACTCGGCCTCTGCCCGGGCCGGCACCGCCCCCTGCCGGCCGCGGGCCCGCACTGCGCCCCGCGCTGAGGGGAGAGGCCGCCGCACACCCCTGAAAACCACAAAAATTAATAAATATATATGTGTGTGTGTGCGTGTATATATATATATATATACACACCTTTGCGGTTATGCCAGAAACTACTCAGTGATGTTTGCAGCTTGAAATCCTAATTGATTCTGCATTCTACGCCGGTCAGGCTGATAACAGCAGCCCCTTTCTAAATAGAGAGTGAGCCTCTTAATAAAATTGGGAGGCGGTTCATTGGGTCCCGGCTTTTTGTGAAACTTCCCCTGTGTGTGTGTGTGTGTGTGTGTGTGTGTGTGTGTGTGTGCGCGCGCGCGCGCGTGTGTGTATGTGTGTATTTAAGTCCTTGACAAATTTGGACTCCACTGGAGCAAGAAAGCTAAAGTCAAATTAATCAGAATAGATTACCTAGATGAGACAGTCATTGCTGCTGAGCAAACCTTTAGGGAGAAAAGTTGTCCTTGAAAAATATTTGATGAAGCTGCTGCACTAAGAAAGGGGCTAAACCTATGAATAAAACAGCTACAGAGAGCTCCAGGGTCCCCATAGGCTCTGTTTGTTAAGCAGAGAGAGGCAGGGGAGAAAAGGGAGAAAGAAAGAGGCTGATGTAGAGAATTTCATCATATACAGCAACTCAAAACACATCCAAACCCAGAGAAATCTAGCAGTCTGTCCCACCAAGTCCAAGAATCAGAAACAATGCTTTGCCCCAAGGTATCCCTTGAGCTAGTCAAA
Organism: Neopelma chrysocephalum; assembly: GCF_003984885.1. Taxonomy (NCBI): domain Eukaryota; kingdom Metazoa; phylum Chordata; class Aves; order Passeriformes; family Pipridae; genus Neopelma; species Neopelma chrysocephalum. Next base: position 4,887,613 of record NW_020897695.1, on the reverse strand, counting down.
GCATTTAGATCCCTTGGGTAGGTGGCAAGGAAGCAGAAGGGAAGTTTCTTCCTAATCATATTCCAAAGCACTGGTTTAACTTGGGGCTCCGCCTCTATTCTGTAGCCATAAATAGCAGCAGAGGTGTTTTCCAGGTCAAGATCCAGCCTGGGGACACCCACACTTCCCATTCTGACTTTGACTTTTGCTCAGAGTCAGTTCAGTGTAGGAGGACTCTTGTGCCATCCATAATTTACATCACATTCAGCTCACCTGCACTAAAGGCAGCACGAGGGGTCATGATGCAGTTAGGCCAGGATATCAAGAATTCCCCATCTTTCAATCTTCCCTTGGGAAACATACAAACAAATCTCTTTCTGGTTTGGGGTTGGGGTTTTTTTTCCTTTATTTTTAACATTTCTGGAAAGCTCAAGTCCTGCACTTCTTTCATACAAAATGCACCCGCAAATTTGACAAGCAGGAATGATTTGTCTGGACTACTTGAAATCCAGCAAATGAAGAACAATGCACTTGGCCACACCAAAGATCCACCTATCTCCAGCTGACCAGCAGCAAAGTCAGGGGAAGAGGACAAGAACAGTGCAAGGTTGTAGTGACAGTGGTTCAGACTGCTTCCTTCCCCCTCAGCAATTTGTAGTTCAAGGACCTCATGAACCAAAGGAAACATACCTGTGCATAGGGATGTCTTTTTCTGTTGTTGTTTTTTTTACTCCCATGTTCTTGCACATTTATTTTAGGGACCCATAGGAATTTTCAGTTTATGCAACACCCTGTAGCAAGGACTTCCACTACTTTATTCTCTATTTTTCCCCATGCCACTTACAATTTTATAGGCATGTATCTTCTTCCTTATCTCCCCTGCCAGACTGAAGCCTTATCCTTTTATACTTTACTCATGTTCAATCATCCAGCCAAGTTACTGAAACAATCCCACACAACTCAGGGAACTAAACACACACCTCTGCTAAAAAAGTAATTAAAGGCAGGGGTGGGAGCAAAAAGGCTTTTAAGGTGTTTCTTAAGTGAAATATGGTTTAAGTAAAGCAGTGCTGAATAACTATAGATTGCAGGCATTTGTTTCTTTGAACAAATTAATCACAAGAACTAAACACCTTATTACAAAGAGTTCCCCTGGTCCTAGAAGTAAAATATAAAACATTAGGAAAAAAGAAGGCACTTTATGATTGCGGGAAGGTTTGAGGTAACCTGTCATTTAAGCAGTCGGTTTCGTCTCAGACTGTTATTACAACATTATGCACTTTAACAGTAACAGTAATAGGCTTTATCAGGGACATTTGTCAGCCCTCCTCTCATGTAAGACAAATTAGGTCCTTGGGGGAATATTATTTTTATATCATCGCTATGGGTTTTAATAACTCCACAGTTCCCTGCAGAAATGTTGGTCCTCACCTTTACAAGTGCCATGGCAAAGGTGGCAGTGATGAATGAACCCTGATTGGGTGGCCTGTACTGCATTGAGGGCAGACAAGGGTGAGTACGACCAACTCCTGCTGAAGCCAGTCAGACACTGTCACAGATGTCTTTGAGGTCAGTGGGAGGAGCACCTCTCAGAGATGATTAAGATGTTCAAAAAGAGCTGTACAGTAGTACAGTAGTCCTGCTAGATTCACTGTGCTGTAGGGTACAAGCCTTCATCTGATTCAAGCCATACACTAATCTCTCCCTGCTCTCTAATACGAATTATTCGACCAGTGATTAGGACAATGGCAAACCTAATGGCATATTTGGTAGGCTACATTCAACTCTAAACTAATTTTTTCCTATGAATCAGTGAAAATAATTTGGAAAAAAAAAGTATACCTACATACTCACCTTGGAAAGCACTGGGGCAAGTTGAGATCACAAAAAGCCTGTCTGACATTGTATCCTTTACTCCCTCACTGCTTTTTCACTTCCAAAGGACAGTATGGGGATGTGTAGAACTTACTTTTCAGTCACTGAAGTGATTAATTTTAGTCATGAGAACAATGTACATTTTTATCTGATTAAGTCAAACCCACTTAAAGAAACCTCCATTTATTCTAAACCTTCAGGTAGATAACAATTTCATCTCATCCTGTGTTAATAAAGTACCTTCATCATTGCTCTCTAAGCAGGCAAAATATGTATGACTATGCAAGTTTGGTTGTGGAGTTTTTTGGAGGAGAATGCACTGTGTAACAAAAAAACTCCATACTAATATTGTCAGATTTCAGCAGGGAAAAATTCATCTGCTATTTGGACCATATGTGTTACCAAACATAGTTTACTACAAAGCATCTAACCCACATATATATACTGACTGTGGATAGTGTGAACAGCGAAGTATATGGACATGTTCACTCTGAGCCAGTACAGTAATGTCTTGCACTGTCAGAGGTATCATCCTCCAAGCAGCAGAATAACAAAGCCCTGATTACTAGTGATCTGGAAATTCTTTCTGTACGGATAATGTCTTCCCGAAGTCCATTCAAAACAAATTTTCTCCTACGTAATTCAACTCTGTTTTCACTTCATCTATCAGCTTTGTTACGGCACCTTCCCAGTGCTTTCCTGTATGGAGGAAACAGTGCTGGACTGTATGCTGCCTCTCAGCTATCCCCCAGGCTGCAGAACGTCAAGGGGGATTTTTAAGTGTTATTTCAGTGAAGTTGTTCCCACATATGGTTTATAAAGCACTCTGAGATCCTAAGGGATGAAAGGTACTATATAAATGCAAATTGTTGCTGTTGTTATGCATGAACCATAGCCTGGTTTTAAACTAGACTGACTGTGAAAAATGTCATTTCTTGTGACCTTTCCTGATGAGAATCACTGCGATTAGAAAATCACTAAACTGTTTGGACATAAAGACAAAATCTAGTTCAAATTCTCTGGAAGGTAATAGCTATACTTAAAGTGAGCAGATAAGTTAAGGGAATAACAAAAAAAGTACTCCTTGATTTAAGGCAACACTGTTAAGAAACCAACCCCCAGGCCAAGGAATTCGGGCTCTTATTTTGACCCTCTACTAGATTCCAGGACAACTGGGAGGAAATCTGTTCACTGTTCTGTGCTTCTGTTCATAACTCTCCTCCTCCCTCACCCACCATCTGTTTTGTCTATCCATATGGTACATGTCTATCTACATTGCAAATTATCTCTAGCTCACTGTTTGTATAGTGCTTACCCAAACGTCCTCCTCACATTTCCAAGGGAACAAAGCCAGCTAAGTAGCTGCAACCCTGTCAGGTGCCTAGGCAAACTTAAGTAAATTGGATGCTGCTAATGGGAAAAGGGGAAAGTGAGGCCATAGCCCTCTAGTATACCAGCTTCTTCTTCCCAAGTAAATTTTCAGATGCTTTACAGCACTATTTTGAGAAAGGTGAGCTAGCTCGGAGTTAATTAGCTGGGGCAGAGCATTGCATTAATATCGTTATATTGCCTCAGGTATAAAGTAGATTATGCAGAACCAGACTGGGAATCACGGCATGACTGCACCTGGCTCTGAAGAATTATCCTCAGTACTCACTAAGTAAAAAAAAAAATCATACAGAACAAAGAAACTGAGGAAGAAGTTCAACATCTGGTTTCACTAATGATCTTGAAAGGGTCTTCGGTCACTCCTAAAAATTTACAGCCTTTAACATGTCCTCTCCACTGGATGCTTATTGCACTCTTACTCTATTAACAAGACACACATGGAGTAGTCTGTGGATATATCTGCACTGGAAGAAGTTGAATATGATTGTCAAGAGACACCAGAGAAGTTGCATCATACTTGTTTGCCAACCACTGCTTTGTCTCTTACCATGATAGATCTTCTAACAAAAATCACAGATTTAGTGTCATAGCTGTAAAAACCAGGGCAAAATGATGGCAGTCATAGCTGTTAAGAAAAGGAACATAACTGCATCTTTGATGCACTTTTACTATTGAAAGTACTTTTTTTCCTGTATTAGTGCGCAAGGTACTAGGTTGTGCACAAGTGCACAAGGTTTTTTAGCAGTTCAGTTTTTATTTTGAAATAAGGTGATAACTTGGACAGCTAATGCCAGGAGTTAAGAAGATGGACTTCTGTTGCAGTCCAAAATTTGGATACCAACAGAAAAGGAACTGCTGATTAAACAGAAAACCTCTGGCCACAGAGGCTGGGAAAAAAAACCACCATCTAAGAGACCTAAAAAAAAAACATTGACATCATTTGTGTGGATTGTCCTGATCTCCCCCAGCAGGACTTAGAGAGACTTTGCATGATGCTATCAGATATCCCATTGTTTTCTCCCTCCCTGTGTAAATCCTTCTTTCAGGTAAAGCTGATCACCCATCCCTAATGCAACTCTGTTTACTGGAAATATCAAACCTTTTTCCCCAAAATGTAAACACTGTATTTGAGAAATGTAAATCCATTTTTCCCCTTATTTCACCCCTGTTACTGGAAATGCTAATAGATTGTGGAAACCCCTGTTTGGAATAACCCTGCCTCCTCATCAGCATGTAAGCCCCCCGAGAACCTTAAGTAGTACTCGCGTGTTCAATAAATGATTCCAGTTTTTGCCTCTATATCTGGGATCATGTTAACTTTATTAGACTGTTACAGACTTCCACCCATTTTTTTTTAAATATTGGAAGGTGCAAACATTCTGAACAGAAACCCTGTAAGGGCCAGCTTCAGCCCAATCTAATTTCATGGAGAGTTACACACACTGTTGTAGAAATCAGCAAGACTACAGCAAAGCAGATGTTGGTTCATTTTGGTCCAGAGTAAGAACAGAGTTCCTATTCAACCAGTAGCCTGTCTCACTGCATTGATTCAGCCTTTTCTGGACAACTCTTCCACAAGAAATTATGAAGTGTGAAATTAATCTTGGAAAGACTGTAGAAACTTGTCATTCCATACTGGGCATAAATCCCTCTCATTCACAGATCTACTTTTGATTTTGGTGCAGTGTCTCTGAGTGTCTCAGACTTGCACAAAAATTGCAAGGAGACCAATCATATTGTGATTTTGTGATACACACAGTTTAAAATAAGGCTGAGGGTTTGCTTTGGGGTGTTTTGCTTGTTTGCTTGTTTTCCCTGAGAAAACCCCGAGCACTTACCTCTTTGGACAGTCTGTAAGTGCTAACTCACATACAGTGGCCATTAATCTCTGACTAAATGTAAGAATTATCTACAATCATGGAGCGTTGTCTGGTAAAATGATTTTCATTGGAAACTCAGAGACATCAAGGAATATACCATGAGAACATGCACATCAGTTTAATCAGAAACCACATCTTTTTGGAAAGTAACACAGAAAAGACACTTATTCTGGGCTCCAACCCTACAGATAGCCACCTACTCAGTCAGTCTAAAATGGGAAAGAAGCAGTTGGGCCCCAGAAGCTAACTGGAAAACCACATCCACACGATTTAAATAGAAAGTATCTACAAAAGGTAATTCTGGTAGAGTCCAGACTAGGATTAAAGTATTAAAGTTAGCTTTAATATTCAACCGGATAATAGTTAGAACATTCTCATTTACAGAAGTGACCAACAAGACAATTTCACTCTGTTTATGCAAGACTTTATCTAAGTGACATCTAGGCAACTCCAGTGACACTTGAGATTCACACTATTTCCAAATTAATAAGCATGAAAAAAAAAAGGCAACTTTACTCCAAAGTGAAACATTGCAAGATATCTCAAAACTAAATTTGCAGCTTGCTTAGCTTTTGAATAACTCTCAGGTGATAAAGAAATTTTCCCACTCATTACAGATTTATGTATATTATCCACAGATACAGGCAAAAGACTAGGATAAACTGTTAGGACATTGTGAGAATTGAAAAAAAAAAAAAAAAAGAAAAGAAGCCTCATCACCAAGTCAGTTTCTTACCTTTATCTATCACGAAAGAAAAATAAATCTAAAGACATGTCCTACACTTACTGTAGAACATCTAGGTCCTCTACTAACAGCACCTGAGAGAGTATACACAATTTATTCTCATGATATTTTTTTTCCCAAACGTTGCCCCTCAACAGTGTGCAGTTGAATTTCAGTATATAACAAGGCGATGCACTTCAACAGAATCAATGATGATATGAAACTAACTCTGATGAGTTTCTTGCAATGTGTTACTATATCAACAGGTACATACCAGCATATCTCACCAGAAAATAGCAAGTTGCTTTACTCTGTTTTAAGAAGTTGAACATACAGAGTTCTGTAGAGAACATAGTTCATGTAGCCACAAAGTGCACATAGCTGAGCCAGAAAGAATTTTTCTCTAAGAATTTTCAAAAATAAGCACTTCCTTCCTACATCATCTTTCTTTTTTCCTTTTTCTCTTTTTCCATGCCACTTTATATGATTACAAATTAAATTAAAACCTCATGTCATTAAAAGAAAATAAAAGGGTATAAATCAGAAAAGTTAAAAACAAGCAAAACAGAGAATTGTGAGGATGGTCAGACCATCTCTAGCCCCTTAGTTTTCAAAGTGCGGAATTAGGGTCTGGAAATAGAGAACAGAGTTTTCAAAGTGCTGAAATAGAGTCTGAACTTCCTGCATGTAACATTAGAGGTGTATTAATCACAGCTTATTGCCAACCCGATTCTGAAGACATAAGCACAAGTTATATCACCTTAAGTGGGATATGAAGAAGCTATTGTCAGAAGTAAACCACTGAACACCTCCTGTTTCCCCTTCTGCTTGCATAAGAGTATTATTTTTCTTTGGATTGATATTAGAAAAAAAATTATTCGCCTTGTCTAGGTCAAAATTGCTTCTTTTATTCTTCCACAGAATATGTATTCTTCATTTTCTTTACTGGCATGATACGGAAGATGCTCTTGTTCAATGTATAAACATATAGCTAATGCTTCCATGTGCTGACTTAGCATGCACCAAAGCTAGTGCTAAGCAAAACTTTCCCAATGGTTACTCATTTAAAACGCAGTTTCAGTTTGAGAGTCTCCAGTTCTGAATTCTAAAGCCTAAAAAAAAAAAAAAGGAGAGTATTTCTAATACTTCTGTGTTGCTTCAATTTTCATTAAGCTAAATATTGCTACTCAGGATCATATATAACTCCATTGTACTGTTAGAGAGAATCCTGAAAGTCAAAAGAAGGATTTACCTTTCCAGTGCCAACAGCCAACTGCATATATGTGACTAGCTACTGAAATACAGCTGGTGCATGGATACTGGTTAAGAATAACTCATATATCTGTGCCCTCAAGCTCCTGCCTTCTTTTTTCATTCTCTTGTATCTTCTTCATCTTTCATATATAATTGCATAATTATTTTCACATCTACCAAAGAAGGTCCTCCCTTTTTTATATACAGAAGCTTAAGATGTGTGCCTTAAGCTAATGCCTATCCTTTTAGCAAAGACAGATCCAGAAATAATAATGTATGATAATGGTTACTGTAGCATGTATATGACCCAAACAGAATCAGGGGCACACTGTGCTAGATCCTGTCCAAACAGCAGAAGATGGCCTCAGGTTTGAACTATATTAAGGGATGACCAAACAGCATGGCTGTAGACTTCTGATCACAGAGAAATAAAAATGAGTTGCTGAAAAGTTAAGGACTAAGTCAAGTGCAGAATCAAGGATAAAATCAGATCTACAGAACCCTAATCCTAATGCTTAAGCATGACCTATTTTCCATAGTGAAGAGGCTCATGACAAATAGGATTTGTACTTCTGTTATGTATATGGTACAGTCTGTGCTGTTAGCCCTACAATAAGTTGGTAACTTCACAACTCAGAAGGTGGGCAGGATGGAAATATGTCACTTTGTCCTTTATGAGGAGCCTAGGACATCCTTTAATTCAATGCTCTAAAGGTCATGGGAACATATGCCGCAGAAACATGTAATTATTTAACATCTGAAATGACAGAAATTTGTTGGTATTTTTCTTCAACTGAGTATTTTTCTCTTTTTCACTCATGGTTAGTGAACAGCTATTGCGAGTTGATGAATCTGATTGCATGAGCACTGTTTAATTTCTTGAACTGTTCTGGCTAAAAAGCAGCTGTTTGTAAAGCCTATTTTATGACATAATGTAAATTACTTACATTTTCCTCCCCTTTCCCTAAATAACCTTTTCATTGCCATCCCCTTCACCATCCCACAATCTCTTTTGATAAGATGCCTTTATGCAGAATGAAAATCTTGCCACCCAGAACACTCGGTCTTTTTGCTCCAGTGATGAGTAGATTTGTCATCTTTCTGTAAAATTGTTAGCAACAGCATCCACTCACATGTTAAGAGAAAAATAATGGGTTTTTTCTCCATAAATACCATACTTTACAAGTTACTCCATGTATCAGGTTGTGCAAATGCTATGTTAGTGCCCATAAAAGATTTATGTGTTTATGGCAAAAAGTGTAAAAATTATGTATTTCTACATTTTATTATTCTTGCTGCATAATCCCAGCTGAAAGATGCTGGCTATTACCATGGTCTGTAATGCTATATATGACTGATACACCCCAGCATGCTAAAGATTGATTGCAGATATTCAACTGTGTGACCTGAGGACTTGTCTTACATGTTTTATTTAGGGTATGTAACACATGGAGCCACAGCTGGGTTTGCTGAAGCACCACAATACATTATGTTGTTTGACCTATAAAAGAATCCTTGCACAGAGGAAATGGGGAAGAGAAAAAAAGATAAGTAAATGCTTGCTGAATATTATAATATTCAAGAGGTAAGAAACACAATAAAGAAAGGAGATGCAATGAAGCAGCTTCAACATCTAGTATATGAAATGGATAAGGATTTTGATGTCAGTCAAATGAGGGAGGTACAAATGTTTGTATTTTCAAAACCTTCTCCTTCCCCCAAGACTTTTTTTTTTTGAGCCAGATGTAAAAAGTCCTTTTATAATGCAGTTTGTATTTCACAGCTGAAAGAGTTCTGCCTCCTAACCTAGACCACTGTTGACCACATCTCCCCCTAACTTGTACTTGTCCATTTTATCTTTAAGCACAATGAGCCTGCCTATGATGTACCAGTAATAAGCTTTGGGATGGCAGCATAGTTAATACAATTTTTTATTTTACTGATTTGGAGAAATCTGGCATCCCATTATTTTTGGAGATGAGTCTTTAGCAAACAGAAGAAATAACCAGAGGGAGAGTCAAGATCTGTAAGTATTCCCTGTTGTCAATTGATATCTGCTGCAGAATCACATGCCTCATTATAGCCTTATTGTCACAGATCACCTTCCCTCCCACTAAATTTTAGACACAAATCTATGTAGCCATATCATAGCACAAAGATTTTACTATCTAGAAAGCATTCCAGAAATGAAGTTAATTGCATTTATGTTCATAAGCACCAGGGACAAGTAGGTGGCTCTATTTTAAATCATTATTTTTATTTGCACTCAGCTAACAAAAAAAAAATATATCTTTCAAAAATTCAGGGTCTAGTCTTCATTTTATATAGTATTAAAATTATTCACAAATTAAAATGGTGAAAAGTGTTTACTTGTAAAGAGGAGTGCAAATGTATGTGCTATAATACACAGTAACCATTTCTACTGCTGCTTTGGAATTCAACAAGTGTGTCCATGAATCCACCAAAACCACAGTTTATAGAGGAAGTTGTATGTCTGGGCTAGACCTCTGTGGCAAACTAGGACAGAACTGCAGGATGCACTGAAGAATGAAACTGCACTGCAGAGCAAGAGTAGCCATGGACAGCTCTTTTCCAGAATATCTAAAGGGAAAGTTCCCTATAGACATGCACCTGTGCCATAGTCTAGCTTCCCCAAGGATAACAGTAAAATTCTGTGAGAGTTGTTTAGCCAATAAACATCTTCCAGATAATAAAAATCTTACTTGGGAATCACTTCAAATCCTTTCTTTTATTTGTATTTTATAACTATGTCCTTAATTTATTTTTACATGATCTACTTGTTATCTATCCTAAAGTCTAGGACACAATTTTTCTCCTACAGTGATAAAAGTGCACCTGACAGGACTGGGATCTGATATTGTGAATTATGACTACAACACTATGTAGATCAAGCGCTGTCACTTGCTGAGCATCCTTATCTCCTTACAGAGCTGAAACTGGTGCAAGGATTTATACAGGAAATCCCAGTGCTCTGCTATGCATCCTATTCAAGTGTTGGAGGCATTCCTACTGATGGGAACAGTAGGGATGAGAGAGAAGAGTGGAGAATGAAGGCATATGCACAGTTCTGTTCCTTTCCTATGACTCTTCACATGGAAATGAGGTATTGGAGAGCTGGAGACAATCTGCAGAGCAGCATAAGGAATGCAGGAATTGTTACTTTCAGAGCAGGAGAATGGAATTTCAGGTGTACACAGAGCAAGAAATGCGAGTGGAGGTCCCTTTACTAATTGCCTCCTGAGAAGACTGCTCCTGATCATCACTGAGACAGCTTGTCAGTATAAATAAGAAGTTAATATTCCCAGGTCACCTTTGTGGGGGACGAAAAAGGAGGCTTGGTTTTAAGCCACAGTTCCTTTTGCTACATTTAAACAGAAAAGGTACCACTTTTGACAAGTGACTTACTTGACATTTTATATCAATCATGTCATTCACATTGTATTTCCTAACGCAAAGTGACATGGGCAGCACTAAGTCAGAGTCACCCGTCACTCTGTTGTGTCTGCAAGAAAAATTCATATGAGTTAGAATTTCCTTAAATTCAGAAGTGGAGTAAGGATGCCTTACAATGAACTTTTCCTTTTCTTTCTGGAAAGCAGACAATACAGTGGAGCACATCTTTCTGATCCTCTGACGTTTTATTCCCTGGCATAGGAAATGAATTATTCCCATAAATAGCAAAGGCGATACTGACTCTCCCCTCTATTTAATAGATTTGTTTTTAGTGAGCATCATAATCATTAATAAGCTACTCTATTAATATTAAACTAAACTATGCCAGCTGTTAAAACAAGATATTAAAAAACCAACAGTTGAAATGGGACTGAAACAGTACCAGTATAAATTAGCCATCCAGTACCTAAGAAGTAGTTATGAAGAGGATGGACGGGCTCCCTCCAGAAGGAAGGAAAGTGACAGAGCCAGAAGCAACATGCAGAATCCGGGAATTTACATAGAAGTTATTTACTGTGAGAACACTTAAACATTGAAAGAGGTTCCCAGGAAGTGGTGGGATCTCCTTTGTTGGAGGTATTCAAGACTTGCCTTGACAGGGTTGTGGTTAATCCAGTCCAGTGCCCTGCTTTCAGCTGGAGCTTGTACCAGATGAACTTCAGAGGGCCTTTCCAACCTAAGGTTTTTCATCACACCAAAATTCTAAATAATTATTTGTAAAATATATATATTTTTAAAAATATATATATAAAAATATATTATATGCTACTATCTTCATATGTTTCTTTTTCAAGTATAGCACAGCAATATATTACTAAAATGTTTCAGACACCTTTAAAGCAAAGACAAAGCATGAAAGTCACTGAGGCAAAAGCTATCATTCACTAATGGTCTGTATAGCACCTTGCACAATGCTTTTCAAATGTGTATAGCTACAGGCACTGTAACTAAACATTTTGTAAGTCCTCCAAAGCACTTAATGCATTTGGCAGGAACACAACTGTTTTTGCACAAATATGTTGCACATTAGCCCTTTTCCTTATCTACAAACAAAACCAGTAATGAACCATAACCCAAAGGACTACTTAAAAACACAGCAGAGAAAACAGAGAGATCAAAGCTTCTGTTCAGTCAATCCAGCCTATCCTGATGCTTTCTGATCTGCTTACTGACACTTAACCTAAAAGCCGTAACACTTGGTGTTTAGCTGTAGAGCCACATCATAAGAAGCTTAAAAATGTTTGTTTGTAATAAAAATAATTTACTTAATAAATAAAAAACAGGGACATAAGATTAGATTCTGGAAATAAAACTTAAGATTTTCTGGAAAGGCAATTTTATATATAGAATGGGACCAGTCTACTGACAATGCTGTCAGCAAACTTGAATTATTTTGTATACCAGTGCAACTGGTTTTTTTAGTAACTAATTTATTTCCCCAAAGTGCTTATTCAGTTGGCCTGGTATTATTGATGGAAATGCTTAGGAACTGGCAAATACTTCCAGTTAAGTTAAAAACATATTTACATAGAAAATACATTTATCCATTTCCATCGCCTTCCTCTTGCCCTTGTACTTTCTGGGAAATCCTGTAACTCAGTTTTCTGAATTATTATTTCCTGAGAGATGAAATGAAATTCTCTTTTTGCAGTTGTCCAAATCATAGCAGGTGTCTTAATCAAGACACCCATATCTATCACTGGCCTAATTAACAGACCATGTGAAGAGTTATGCATTCTCTCCTGCTGTGTTACACTTAATATTACTTAATATGCAAATAGGACAGCAATATTCCCATCTCCACCGAAAGAATATGCTACCCGTCATCCCTTCCCTCCCTGATACAGCAAGTACTCAATTATTTATGTCACAAAGAAATTTAAAAATCAACACCAAGTGTCATACATAACGAGTTCTTTCTCTTTTTTTCAAATCTTTTGTTTATGTTTGCATGTATTTCAAAAGTAACATCACCTAAATGCAAAGCAGAACAGAGCAGAAGATTCAGAAAAGTGGTCATAAGATAATTTTATTCCTAAACAGACCAGTTCAAGATCTGTGTATTTTTGTATTGACCAAATTTACATCAAATGATCTTCTATGGTTTAACTTCGTTTCTGGTGGAAATTTGGTATTTGCTAGCTCCTAACCTGTAAGAAATACCACAAGCAGACTATAGATAAATACATAATTGTGTTCCCTCTAGGTCAAAGTCCCACCTGGCTGTTTAGAATTACCAGGACCTTTCTTAAGAAAACAGCAAATCAGACAACCATATCTATTTGATTTTAGGAAAACAAAACTCTTTGGGTTTGCTAGAACAGAAGGCAAAATTCAGAAAAGCCATGGGTGTTCCTTGCCAGAGATGCATGCCTGTCTGCACCAGACCCACAAGAAAGACAATAATTTCAGGTATAAAGGAAGAGTTTACTTGAAAGAATCAGTAGTTTCTATCAGGCAAAAAATCAGTTGAGTTCAAGAGCCTTCTTTCAAATGATTTCTCATGATATGTTTAATTTTAAAGATATTGAAGAAGTTATGATTGTAAGATCCAAGCCTGCTAATGAAATCTAGCAGGTTTTCCATAGGTTCTCCGGGACATTTTTTCACATCTGTCTTCCCAAACATTTTTTTTTCTAACTCTCAGGAAAAAAAGAATATAGCCCTTGTGCATGTTATAGCTTTCCAGGTAGGATGTATCTTTCATTCCCTTAATATTCTTCTAGGTTCCTCTTGCTCGCTCTTACCCATCACTACTCAATAGAGCTTCATTACTGAATTATTTTATCTCTTTATTTTTCCCCATATATTTTTGTGGTTATGTTAATGTTCTGAGGACAGTTTCCTGAGAAAAATAATAAGATTTCTGTAAGCAAACATTACTACACCAGTTAGGGTTGGGGGTGAACTGATAGGGTTTGTTTATTTTGTGTGGGAAGGTTCAGTCATAACTCTCAATAAATAAATAAGAATCCCATTCATTATGCTGGATTAGTCCTTAGCTATTTCCCTGGCCATAGATCTTTCTTTGAACAATTGCACTACAAAACTAACAGGTTGAATAACCATGCTGTAGTTAAATTTAACAAGTTAAATTTATTAACTTTAAACAAGTTAAATTTATTAAACATATTGTTACAAATGTGTATAAATAGAGCAATTCAAGTGTTCAAGGAGGATTTAAAGGAAAAGAAATTGCAATTAGCTCCTGAAGTTACGGGAGGAAAAACTGAGCTATTTGAGTGTCAGGGTCACATTATCCTTACTATAAGATGAACAGCCACATAATGCTCATAATTTAAAGAACAGCTGAGATTTAAAGACAGCACAGTAAATATCTTCAATAGTCTTGCACAGATCTTATTAGATGAAGGGATTGAGTGTACCCTCAGCAAGTTTTCAGATGACACCAAGCTGACTGGTGCAGTTGACACATCTGAAGGATGGACTGCCATCCAGAGGGACCTGGACAAGCTCAAGAAATGAGCCCATAGGAATCTCATGCGGTTTAACGAGACCAAGTGCAAGGTGCTGCACCTGGGTTGGAACAACCTCTGATATCAATAAAGGCTGGGGGATGAACAGATCAAAAGCAACAGTGGAGAAGGACTTGGGGGTGCTGATGGATGAGAGGCTGGACATGAGCTGGCAATGTGGGTTTGCAGCCCAGAAAGTCAACCCTATCCTGGACTGCATCCAAAGCAGAGCAGCCAGGAGGTCAAGAGAGAGGATTCTGCCCCTCTACTCTGCTCTGGTGAGACCCCACCTGGAGTACTGCATCCAGCTCTGGGGTTCCCAGCACAGGAAGGACATTGATCTGTTGAAGCTAGTCCGGAGTAGGAACACCAAGTTGATTAGAGGGAGGGAGCACCTCTCCTAAAAAGACAGGCTGAGAGAGTTGGGATTGTTCAGCCTGGAAAAGAGAAGGCTTCAGGATGAGGTTAATGTGGCCTTCCAGTATCTGAAGGGAGCCTACAAGAAAGATGGAGAGGAACTTTTCACAAGAGCATGTAGTGACAGGACAAGGGGGAATGTTCCTCTCCACTGCAGGGAGTTTGGAACTCAATGATCTTTAAGATCCCTTCCAACCCAAGCCATTCTATGATTCTACAATAACACTTTTGACCTGGGATACATGGATAGAACTGCAAACAGGTATATTTGAGACACATGAATTTAGGATGAGAAAGAAGGCTCAAGATCAAGCCAGACATCAGAATTAGAATAAGGCCAAGTAGAGATTTCACAGAATGATGGCAAATTTAGCTTAGCCTTTTCTTCTGTGCAGAGGTCAGCTGCACTGACATGAAAACCCAAAGATAGTCCTGAGCCTGCCAACCAGTCTGTAATTTCTATTATAACAGGGACAGATCACAAACTGTACAAGATTAGATCCATTCCAGACATTAGTCATACTTTTTAGACATTTCCAAAATTATTACCTTGAAATGATAGATCAAGAAACCCATGATAGTTGTAAACCAGACTCCTGTGGCAGTATCACAAATTTCTCATCGCAGAAGTACCAAATACCATGGATTGCTTTAAACCTGCACAACACAAACACATGATGGGTCCTTCCACAGAAATCAGCGTATATGGTTGGTTAGTGTAATGACCTTTAAATTTTCCTAAGAGAAAGCTAAACCGGAATAGTGCCCAGGTTCTCCAAACCTTTAAAGCCTACTTTGGAATTATAGTCATATGTCACTCAATAAAAGCACTTGGAGTCCTAGGCACCACATTTAATCAATGGATATCACAGGCTTTCTACAAGTCATTGGGGACAGACGGACTCCTATAGAAATCCACAATATCCAAAATGAACTCACAATTTGAACTGCCCTTTCGTACAATCCTGTGATCACGCTTTTTATCCAGATGCAGAGAACACAGAGAAAGAGCAGTAAGGTACTTGTCCTGGCTGTCATTCTTCAGCAGTGACACTGGCTTCCCATCCCAGTCCAGAGTCATGCCTTACCAACCTAGCAGATCCAAACTTGCTTCAATTTATCATAGGGTCATTTAGGACTCTGCTGCATGCTATTAGCTTCTTATCAGTGTCAGGAAGATGTACAGAACTTTTTACAGCCCTGAAAGATATAAGAATGTCATTAAAATGAACATTATATTACTAGAATAGCAGAGGGGGAAAACGAGCTCTTACTGTTTAATCAGCCCACATAACAGTTTGAATTTGTTTTATTATTCTAATTTTACCACGGTAATTTTATGAACATTTACACTAACTCTCAGCTTGTTCAGATTCCTCCTCAAGTCCCAATTCATAACTGTTTGCTTAATACTTGAGGGATTAAGCCAGTGAGACTGAAATAATTTACCACTAGTCTTTAAAAGGCTACTTTTCAGTTTTACTAGTGCCTTATACACTTGATAGATCAGCTTGCTTCTAAAGCTTGCCTCAGGTCCTGAAACATTACTGCAGCAGGCGAGTGGATTTATCCAAAAAAGGTCTTCCTGAACTCAAATCTCAGGCTGCAGTGGTTGCAGGCTCAAGGCTGAAGATCTGCTACAATTTCAGTGTCCTGACACGTTGTCAAAGATTCTCTGTCACAGGGGACAAGAGAGGAATAATTGGTCTGAAACACGTGAGAATGAAACTGTAAATTGAGGCTATGCAAACTGAAGAGAAATGTCTAAGTTCAGGCATCCTTCTTTAAAGTTCCCCTTATCTGGTAGAGAATTTGAGCTGGAAAAAAGGGTGGTGGAGCAGAGTATAGAAGTCTGCAACACACAGAACACACTGCTTGGACCCAACTGTCTGTAAATATATTAATACCCATGAAATGGAAGTAAAAAATAAAACTGATATGATATTGCGTCTTTGTGCATACTATGGTTTGATAGAGGTAGCAACGTGAGACATAAATTAGTTGAGAACTGGAACATGTTCATGATCACACATGACTCACCAGAGTTTGGTTATCTCTGAAGGTAAATGGAAGTCAATCAAGTTAACTCCTACCCTGCATTTTCCTAACCTGTCAGTCATATAGACAGACAGAATGCAAGCCTGTTAAACTGACGTGAACTGAAATTAAAAAAAAAAGTCAATAATGACACCAGAATATTTTGAACAAAACCTCAGACTTGCATTCATTTGAGTTTCTCATTTTCGTGCATTTAAAATTTATGTTTTGCTTCATGTTATGGGAAATGTAATAAAAGCAGTTAACAACATGATGCTAAGCTTCATTTGTGAACTATTTGAGAAAAATCAGAATCTGCCCAGCCCATTAGTGAAATGAAAATTGTACAGGCAGAATTCCAGCATTTTGAATAATTGAATCTAGATTTGTTCATTAGAGTAACCTTCAGGGAACTATAATGCAGATCCATGACATCAGCAGCTTTAATAGGAACAAAACCATGAATTTGTTCAGAAGAGCACCATGAAGTTGATCAGAGGGATGGAGCACCTCTCCTATGAAGACAGGCTGACAGAGTTGGGGTTGTTCAGCCTGGAGAAGAGAAGGCTCCAGGGACACCTTAGAGCACCTTCCAGTGCCTAAAGGGAGCCTACAAGAAAGATGGGAGGGGGATTTTTTACAAGGACTTGTAGTGACAGGGCAAGGGGTGATGGCTTCAGACTGAAAGA